>NC_092158.1:5896195-6073695 GCF_045791955.1 Oncorhynchus clarkii lewisi | reverse complement strand
GGAGGTGGGAGAAGGGCATGGGAGAAGGGCATGGGAGTAGGGCATGGGAGAAGGGCATGGGAGAAGGGCATGCGAGAAGGGCATGGGAGAAGGGCATGGGAGAAGGGCATGGGAGAAGGGCATGGGAGAAGGAGGTGGGGGGAGAAGGGCATGGGAGAAGGAGGTGGGGGGAGAAGGGCATGGGAGAAGAGCGTGGGAGAAGGGCGTGGGAGAAGGAGGTGGGAGAAGGGCGTGGGAGAAGGAGGTGGGAGAAGGGCGTGGGAGAAGGGCATGGGAGAAGGGCGTGGGAGAAGAGCATGGGAGAAGGAGGTTGGAGAAGGGCATGGGAGAAGGGCATGGGAGAAGGAGGTGGGAGAAGGAGGTGGGAGAAGGAGGTGGAGGAGAGAAGAGGAGGGGTGGTGAAGTTTCATTAGGATTAGATCAGCTGCTTTGCTGATCATTTCCCACCCACTCCCTCCCTGAAGACCCCCCACTCCTACTCACCCCCCTCTCCACCCACTCCCTCCCTGAAGACCTCCCCCTTCCTATTCACCACCCTCTCCACCCACTCCTCCCTGAAGACCTCCCCCCTTCCTACTCACCCCCCTATCCACCCACTCCTTCCCTGAAGACCCCCCCTTCCTACTCACCCCCCTCTCCACCCACTCCTCCCTGAAGACCTCCCCCTTCCTACTCACCCCCCTCTCCACCCACTCCTTCCCTGAAGACCTCCCCCTTCCTACTCACCCCCCTCTCCACCCACTCCTTCCCTGAAGACCCCCCCCCTTCCTACTCACCACCCTCTCCACCCACTCCTCCCTGAAGACCTCCCCCCTTCCTACTCACCCCCCTCTCCACCCACTCCTTCCCTGAAGACCTCCCCCTTCCTATTTACACCCCTTCCTACTCACCCCCCTCTCCACCCACTCCTCCCTGAAGACCTCCCCCTTCCTACTCACCACCCTCTCCACCCACTCCTCCCTGAAGACCTCCCCCCTTCCTACTCACCACCCTCTCCACCCACTCCTCCCTGAAGACCTCCCCCTTCCTACTCACCCCCCTCTCCACCCACTCCTTCCCTGAAGACCCCCCCTTCCTACTCACCCCCCTCGCCACCCACTCCTTCCCTGAAGACCCCCCCTTCCTACTCACCCCCCTCTCCACCCACTCCTCCCTGAAGACCTCCCCCTTCCTACTCACCCCCCTCTCCACCCACTCCTCCCTGAAGACCTCCCCCTTCCTACTCACCCCCCTCTCCACCCACTCCCTCCCTGAAGACCCCCCCTTCCTACTCACCCCCCTCTCCACCCACTCCTCCCTGAAGACCCCCCTCCCCCTTCCTACTCACCCCCCTCTCCACCCACTCCTTCCCTGAAGACCTCCCCCTTCCTACTCACCCCCCTCTCCACCCACTCCTTCCCTGAAGACCCCCCCCCTTCCTACTCACCACCCTCTCCACCCACTCCTCCCTGAAGACCTCCCCCCTTCCTACTCACCCCCCTCTCCACCCACTCCTTCCCTGAAGACCTCCCCCTTCCTATTTACACCCCTTCCTACTCACCCCCCTCTCCACCCACTCCTCCCTGAAGACCTCCCCCTTCCTCCTTCCCTGAAGACCTCCCCCTTCCTATTTACACCCCTCTCCACCCACTCCTCCCTGAAGACCCCCCCTTCCTACTCACCCCCCTCTCCACCCACTCCTCCCTGAAGACCCCCTCCCCCTTCCTACTCACCCCCCTCTCCACCCACTCCTTCCCTGAAGACCTCCCCCTTCCTACTCACCCCCCTCTCCACCCACTCCTTCCCTGAAGACCCCCCCCTTCCTACTCACCCCCCTCTCCACCCACTCCTTCCCTGAAGACCCCCCCCCTTCCTACTCACCCCCCTCTCCACCCACTCCTTCCCTGAAGACCTCCCCCTTCCTATTTACACCCCTCTCCACCCACTCCTCCCTGAAGACCCCCCCTTCCTACTCACCCCCCTCTCCACCCACTCCTCCCTGAAGACCCCCCTTCCTACTCACCCCCCTCTCCACCCACTCCCTCCCTGAAGACCTCCCCCCTTCCTACTCACCACCCTCTCCACCCACTCCCTCCCTGAATACCTCCCCCCTTCCTACTCACCCCCCTCTCCACCCACTCCTCCCTGAAGACCTCCCCCCTTCCTACTCACCCCCCTCTCCACCCACTCCTCCCTGAAGACCTCCCCCTTCCCACTCACCCCCCTCTCCACCCACTCCCTCCCTGAAGACCCCCCCCCCCCCTTCCTACTCACCCCCCTCTCCACCCACTCCTCCCTGAAGACACCCCTTCCTACTCACCCCCCTCTCCACCCACTCCCTCCCTGAAGACCTCCCCCCTTCCTACTCACCACCCTCTCCACCCACTCCCTCCCTGAATACCTCCCCCCTTCCTACTCACCCCCCTCTCCACCCACTCCTCCCTGAAGACCTCCCCCCTTCCTACTCACCCCCCCCCCCCCCCCCTTCCTACTCACTCTACTCTGCCCCTCTCCCCTTGCCTTTAACCTTTCAGGAAATTACCGTGGGGAAATGGGGGTTGGCTGTCACCGTGGCAACAGCCAATTAGGTGTGAAGACATTATCATAGGTAATAAAGAGCTGGGGTAATAAAGTGTCGGTCTGCTCATCAGGGAAGAGGAGAAGCTAGAGGGGAATAGACGAGATGGAGACACTGATCCATAGATGACGACTGTGTGTGTGTGTGTGGGGGGGGGTTTGGATGTGTGTGTGGGTGGGTGTGTGTGTGTGTGAGAGAGAGAGAGAGAGAGAGTGTGTGTGTGTAAACCTCACCGGGGGTACGGGGGGCGGGGGAGTATAAACCTCACCGGGGGACGGGGTATAAACCTCACCGGGGGACAGGGGATAAACCTCACCGGGGGACAGGGGATAAACTTCACCGGGGGACAGGGTATAAACCTCACCGGGGGACAGGGGATAAACCTCACCGGGGGACAGGGGATAAACCTCACCGGGGGACAGGGGATAAACCTCACCGGGGGACCGGGGGACGGGGGATAAACCTCACCGGGGGACGGGGGATAAACCTCACCGGGGGACAGGGTATAAACCTCACCGGGGGACGGGGGATAAACCTCACCGGGGGACGGGGTATAAACCTCATCGGGGGATAAACCTCACCGGGGGTACGGGGTATAAACCTCACCGGGGGATAAACCTCACCGGGGGACGGGGGATAAACCTCACCGGGGGACAGGGGATAAACCTCACCGGGAGACAGGGGATAAACCTCACCGGGGGACGGGATATAAATCTCACCGGGGGACGGGGTATAAACCTCACCGGGGGACGGGGGATAAACCTCACCGGGGGACGGGGGATAAACCTCACCGGGGGACGGGGGATAAACCTCACCGGGGGACGGGGGATAAACCTCACCGGGGGACGGGGGATAAACCTCACCGGGGGACGGGGGATAAACCTCACCGGGGGACAGGGGATAAACCTCACCGGGGGACGGGGTATAAACCTCACCGGGGGACGGGGTATAAACCTCACCGGGGGACGGGGTATAAACCTCACCGGGGGACGGGGGATAAACCTCACCGGGGGACGGGGGATAAACCTCACCGGGGGACAGGGGATAAACCTCACCGGGGGACGGGGGATAAACCTCACCGGGGGACAGGGGACAAACCTCACCGGGGGACGGGGGATAAACCGCCACACAGATTTAGACTCTCTTTAATAAGAGATGAACTATTGATCACTGACCTTGTTATCAAGCAGCTAACATTTTGAGCCAGCGCTTTAGAACCCCTGCAACCCCCGCCCCCCTCCCGTCCTCCACCCCCCGTCCCCTGCCCCCGTCCCCCGCCCACGTCCCCCTCCCCCCTTCAGTCATTTTGGTTGAATAACAGGTTATCTGTGGCAATCTATGGTAATTTTGGTCATTTAGACTTAAATATACAGTACTAGTTAAAGGTGTGGACACACCTACTCATTCAAGGGTTGAATAATAGTGAAGACATCAAAACTATGAAATAACACATATGGAATCATGTTGTAACCAGAAAAGTGTTTAACCAAGTCCATTTTATGGCAAGAACAGCTCAAATAAGCAAAGAGAAACGACAGTCCATCATTACTTTAAGACATGAAGGTCAGTCAATCCGGAAAATGTCATGAACTTTAAAAGTTCCTTCAAGGCAGTCGTAAAAACCCATCAAGTGCTATGATGAAACTGGCTCTCATGAGGACCACAGGAAAGACCCAGAGGTACCTCTGGACCCAGAGCTGCAGAGGATACGTTCATTACCAGCCTCAGAAAATGCAAGAATGCAAGTAAGAATAAAGAATAACCAGGATATATATACTCTAGTATAATTTTTGTATATCTGTGTCCATATTGTCCAGTAGTTTTTAGTGGATAGACTAGGTAGGGTAGCCTAGTGGTTAGAGCGTTGGACTAGTAACCGAAAGGTTTGCAAGTTCGAATCCCCGAGCTGACAAGGTAAAAATCTGTCGTTCTGCCCCCTGAACAAGGCAGTTAACCCACTGTTCCCCTTTAGGCCGTCATTGAAAATAAGAATGTGTTCTTAACTGACTTGCCTAGTTAAATAAAGGTTAAATAAAATAAAAAAGTGGCTCAAGAGAAAATAGCATCTAATCAACAATGGCATTATTTTCAATGAACTCTTCCAGCTATAGACCAAAACATTTACAACCAATACATGTTGACATAGTAACATTTTATTTTTAATGCTAATTATTATTTAATACTGAAACCCTCATATTAAACACTAATTGTATCCACTAAATTCATGTATCATATTTAGGATAATGTTTTACAGCTTTGTCATTCAATTTTTTTTATTTGAAAATCATCTTATTTGATCACGGGGCCAGAGATTATTAAAGACACCGGTGATAATCTGAAGTACCCAAAATGGCCACTAATGTCCTGTGATAAATTACTTAAAATCCTTGAAAGTTACAAAAATTCTGGTAGTTTACTGGTAAACTTTCAAAGGTTTCCACTAACACATCCTCCCTTTGTAACCCGAGTTGTAGCGTTAGCTAGATGCAACACTTGAATACAGGTTTTTCTCATTGAGATAAAAAAAAAAAGGATTTTACAAGTGAAACCTGTTCAATATGCAATGTATGGCAGCAAGAAGTAGGCCTTTTCTATACACAGTGTTATTGTTCCAACGCTTTTGCTGCTCCACACTAAGTTCTGCCACTGCAGAGATATAGATCTATATATCTAGATCTATATATCTAGGTCTCTATATCTAGGTCTCTATATCTAGGTCTCTATATCCAGTTCTCTATATCTAGGTCTCTATATCCAGTTCTATATATCTAGGTCTATAAATCTAGGTCTATATATCTAGGTCTATAAATCTAGGTCTATAAATCTAGGTATATAAATTTAGGTCTCTATATCTAGGCCTCTATATCTAGGCCTCTATATCTAGGTCTCTATATCTAGGTCTCTATATCTAGGTCTCTATATCTAGGTCTATATATCTATGTCTATATACCTAGGCCTCTATATCTAGGTCTCTATATCTAGGTCTCTATATCTAGGTCTCTATATCTAGGTCTCTATATATAGGTCTCTATATCTAGGTCTCTATATCTAGATCTATATATCTAGCTCTATATGTAGGTCTATATATCTAGGTTTCTCTGACTAGGTAGAGATATATATCTAGGTCTATATATCTAGTTCTATATATCTAGATCTATATATCTAGCTCTATATGTAGGTCTATATATCTAGATCTATATATCTAGGTCTATATATCTAGGTCTATATATCTAGGTCTCTCTGACTAGGCAGAGATATATATCTAGGTTTCTCAATCTAGGTCTCTATTCTAGGTCTTTATATCCAGTTCTATAAATATAGGTCTATATATCTAGGTCTCTATATCTAGGTCTCTATATCTAGGCCTCTATATCTAGCCCTCTATATCTAGGTCTCTCTGACTAGGCAGAGATATCTAGGTCTCTCTGACTAGGCAGCGATATCTAGGTCTCTCTGACTTGGCAGCAATATCTAGGCCTCCGACTAGGCAGCGATATCTAGGCCTCTTCGACTAGGCAGCGATATCTAGGCCTCTTCGACTAGGCAGCGATATCTAGGCCTCTTCGATTAGGCAGCGATATCTAGGCCTCTCCGACTTGGCAGAGATATCTAGGTCTCTATATCTGGTCTCTCTGACTAGGCAGCGATATCTAGGTCTCTCTGACTAGGCAGCGATATCTAGGTCGCTGACTAGGCAGCGATATCTAGGTCGCTGACTAGGCAGCGATATCTAGGTCTCTGACTAGGTAGCGATATCTAGGTCTCTGACGAGGCAGCGATATCTAGGTCTCTGACAAGGCAGCGATATCTAGGTCTCTGACTAGGCAGCGATATCTAGGTCGCTGACTAGGCAGCGATATCTAGGTCTCTGACGAGGCAGCGATATCTAGGTCTCTGACTAGGCAGCGATATCTAGGTCTCTGACGAGGCAGCGATATCTAGGTCTCTGACAAGGCAGCGATATCTAGGTCTCTGACTAGGCAGCGATATCTAGGTCGCTGACTAGGCAGCGATATCTAGGTCTCTGACGAGGCAGCGATATCTAGGTCTCTGACTAGGCAGCGATATCTAGGTCTCTGACGAGGCAGCGATATCTAGGTCTCTGACGAGGCAGCGATATCTAGGTCTCTGACGAGGCAGCGATATCTAGGTCTCTGACTAGGCAGCGATATCTAGGTCTCTGACGAGGCAGCGACATCTAGGTCTCTCTGACTAGGCAGCGATATCTAGGTCTCTCTGACTAGGTCTCTCTATATCTAGGTTTCTCTGACTAGGCCTATTTCTGGTCTGGCTATGAGCCAGCAGAGTCACTTTCTGGGAGTAGAAGTGAATTGCCTCCTACATTTTTTCTAGAAGTGGGCAAAAGTGGAATGTCCTTGTATTGAAGTGAGGAAGATGCTACAGTGCCTCTCTCTAACTGGAAAGAGGATTAGTTTAGGACTAAGCAAAGGGAGACAGGCGATGGTTGGTTGATCTGCTACCGTCACACCCCTTTAAATTGGAGCCATCCCCTACCATGCCTAGGGAAGGCTAGCATGGCTATTATGTGTCTCTTTGGGTCTCTCTCTCTCGGTCAGCCCGCTCGGCTCGTCTGGTTTTGAAGGTCTTAGTTGGCCCTAAGCCCAGCTGTTTATTCTCTGTAGTGTTTCTGTTGAGGCTGCAGGATTTATACATCTAGGGGCCTGATAGATTTATAGCTAGGCATGAATGAACTCTCCAGTGTGATAAATACCATCCCTCTCCTCCTCTTCCTCCTCTGCCTCTTCACTGTTCTATCCCTCCCCTCTTCCTCCTCACTGTTCTATCCCTCCCCTCCTCTTCCTCACTGTTCTATCCCTCTCCTCCTCTTCCTCACTGTTCTATCCCTCTCCTCCTCTTCCTCCTCTTCCTCACTGTTCTATCCCTCTCCTCCTCTTCCTCACTGTTCTATCCCTCTCCTCCTCTTCCTCACTGTTCTATCCCTCCCCTCCTCTTCCTCACTGTTTTATCCCTCCCCTCTTCCTCACTTTTTTATCCCTCCCCTCCTCTTCCTCCTCACTGTTTTATCCCTCCCCTCCTCTTCCTCTTCACTGTTTTATGCCTCCCCTCCTCTTCCTCACTGTTCTATCCCTCCCCTCCTCTTCCTCTTCACTGTTCTATCCCTCTACTCCTCTTCCTCTTCACTGTTCTATCCCTCTACTCCTCTTCTTCACTGTTCTATCCCTCTCCTCCTCTTCCTCACTGTTCTATCCCTCCCCTCCTCTTCCTCACTGTTCTATCCCTCCCCTCTTCCTCCTCACTGTCTTATCCCTCCCCTCCTCTTCCTCACCGTTCTATCCCTCCCCTCCTCTTCCTCACTGTTTTATCCCTCCCCTCCTCTTCCTCACCGTTCTATCCCTCTCCTCCTCTTCCTCACTGTTCTATCCCTCCCCTCCTCTTCCTCACTGTTTTATCCCTCCACTCCTCTTCCTCACTGTTTTATCCCTCCCCTCCTCTTCCTCCTCACTGTTTTATCCCTCCCCTCCTCTTCCTCACTGTTCTATCCCTCCCCTCCTCTTCCCCTTCACAGTTCTATCCCTCTCCTCCTCTTCCTCACTGTTCTATCCCTCTCCTCCTCTTCCTCACTGTTCTATCCCTCCCCTCCTCTTCCTCACTGTTCTATCCCTCCCCTCCTCTTCCTCACTGTTCTATCCCTCCCCTCTTCCTCCTAACTGTTTTATCCCTCCCCTCCTCTTCCTCACTGTTTTATCCCTCCCCTCTTCCTCACCGTTCTATCCCTCCCCTCTTCCTCGCTGTTCTATCCCTCCCCTCCTCTTCCTCCTCACTGTTTTATCCCTCCTCTCCTCTTCCTCACTGTTGTATCCCTCTCCTCCTCTTCCTCACTGTTCTATCCCTCCCCTCTTCCTCACTGTTCTATCCCTCCCCTCCTCTTCCTCACTGTTCTGTCCCTCCCCTCCTCTTCCTCACCGTTCTATCCCTCTCCTCCTCTTCCTCACTGTTTTATCCCTCCCCTCCTCTTCCTCACTGTTCTATCCCTCCCCTCCTCCTCTTTCTCACTGTTCTATCCCTCGCCTCCTCTTCCTCACTGTTCTATCCCTCTCCTCCTCTTCCTCACTGTTCTATCCCTCCCCTCTTCCTCACTGTTCTATCCCTCCCCTCCTCTTCCTCACTGTTCTATCCCTCTCCTCCTCTTCCTCACTGTTCTATCCCTCCCCTCTTCCTCACTGTTCTATCCCTCCCCTCCTCTTCCTCACTGTTCTATCCCTCCCCTCCTCTTCCTCACCGTTCTATCCCTCTCCTCCTCTTCCTCACTGTTTTATCCCTCCCCTCCTCTTCCTCACTGTTCTATCCCTCCCCTCCTCCTCTTCCTCACTGTTCTATCCCTCCCCTCCTCTTCCTCACGGTTCTATCCCTCCCCTCCTCTTCCTCACCGTTCTATCCCTCTCCTCCTCTTCCTCACTGTTTTATCCCTCTCCTCCTCTTCCTCACTGTTTTATCCCTCTCCTCCTCTTCCTCACTGTTCTATCCCTCTCCTCTTCTTCCTCACCGTTCTATCCCTCTCCTCCTCTTCCTCACCGTTCTATCCCTCTCCTCCTTTTCCTCACTGTTTTATCCCTCCCCTCCTCTTTCTCACTGTTCTATCCCTCTCCTCCTCTTCCTCACTTTTCTATCCCTCTCCTCCTCTTCCTCACTGTTCTATCCCTCCCCTCCTCCTCTTCCTCACTGTTCTATCCCTCTCCTCCTCTTCCTCACTGTTCTATCCCTCCCCTCCTCTTCCTCACTGTTCTATCCCTCCCCTCCTCCTCTTCCTCACTGTTCTATCCCTCCCCTCCTCCTCTTCCTCACTGTTCTATCCCTCTCCTCCTCTTCCTCACTGTTCTATCCCTCCCCTCCTCTTCCTCACTGTTCTATCCCTCCCCTCCTCTTCCTCACCGTTCTATCCCTCTCCTCATCTTCCTCACTGTTTTATCCCTCTCCTCCTCTTCCTCACTGTTCTATCCCTCTCCTCTTCTTCCTCACCGTTCTATCCCTCTCCTCTTCTTCCTCACTGTTCTATCCCTCCCCTCCTCTTCCTCACTGTTCTATCCCTCTCCTCCTCTTCCTCACTGTTCTATCCCTCTCCTCCTCTTCCTCACTGTTCTATCCCTCCCCTCCTCCTCTTCCTCACTGTTCTATCCCTCTCCTCTTCTTCCTCACTGTTCTATCCCTCTCCTCCTCTTCCTCACTCATCACCTGTCTGTTGTGCTTGCAGCTGTTCTGGGAGAAGCGGTTGAAAGGCCTGAGGGTGTCAGCTATCACAGAAGAGGTCCTCAGGAGCATGGAGCTTCCCAAGGGTTTAACAAGTAGGAGCCCTGCCTGTCGTCTGTTTGTTTAGTTTCATTAGCCTATTATTACTCATATCAGGTTATCAATCATGTTATAGTTGTACATAACCACATTATCATAGTCATAGTTATAATGTATTTGATCCATTATTAGTTCAATATATTTACAGATCTATTATGAATAAAATACACTGGACTGTCAGATAGAATACATATAAGTTGAAGTCTGTTTATTCATCATATATAACTGATATACATGAAGAACACAGTCTAATGACCTGATATACATGAAGGACACAGTCTAATGACCTGATATATCTGATATACATGAAGAACACAGTCTAATGACCTGATATATACCTGATATACATGAAGAACACAGTCTAATGACCTGATATACCTGATATACATGAAGAACACAGTCTAATGACCTGATATATACCTGATATACATGAAGAACACAGTCTAATGACCTGATATACCTGATATACATGAAGAACACAGTCTAATGACCTGATATATACCTGATATACATGAAGAACACAGTCTAATGACCTGATATACCTGATATACATGAAGAACACAGTCTAATGACCTGATATACCTGATATACATGAAGAACACAGTCTGATGACCTGATATACCTGATATACATGAAGAACACAGTCTAATGACCTGATATACCTGATATACATGAAGAACACAGTCTAATGACCTGATATACCTGATATACATGAAGAACACAGTCTGATGACCTGATATACCTAAAGAACACAGTCTAATGACCTGATATACCTGAAGAACACAGTCTAATGACCTGATATACATGAAGAACACAGTCTGATGACCTGATGTACCTGATATACATGAAGAACACAGTCTAATGACCTGATATACCTGAAGAACACAGTCTAATGACCTGATATACCTGATATACATGAAGAACACAGTCTAATGACCTGATATACCTGAATACCTGAAGAACACAGTCTAATGACCTGATATATACCTGATATACATGAAGAACACAGTCTAATGACCTGATATACCTGATATACATGAACACAGTCTACTGACCTGATATACCTGATATACATGAAGAACAGTCTAATGACATGATATACATGAAGAACACAGTCTAATGACCTGATATACCTGAAGAACACAGTCTAATGACCTGATATACCTGATATACATGAAGAACACAGTCTAATGACCTGATATACCTGATATACATGAAGAACACAGTCTAATGACCTGATATACCTGAAATACCTGAAGAACACAGTCTAATGACCTGATATACCTGATATACATGAAGAACAGTCTAATGACCTGATATACCTGATATACATGAAGAACACAGTCTAATGACCTGATATACCTGATATACATGAAGAACACAGTCTAATGACCTGATATACCTGATATACATGAAGAACACAGTCTAATGACCTGATATACCTGATATACATGAAGAACACAGTCTAATGACCTGATATACCTGAAGAACACAGTCTAATGACCTGATATACCTGATATACATGAAGAACACCGTCTAATGACCTGATATACCTGATATACATGAAGAACACAGTCTAATGACCTGATATACCTGATATACATGAAGAACACAGTCTAATGACCTGATATACCTGATATACATGAAGAACACAGTCTAATGACCTGATATACCTGATATACATGAAGAACACAGTCTAATGACCTGATATATACCTGATATACATGAAGAACACAGTCTAATGACCTGATATACCTGATATACATGAAGAACACAGTCTAATGACCTGATATACCTGATATACATGAAGAACACAGTCTAATGACCTGATATACCTGAAGAACACAGTCTAATGACCTGATATACATGAAGAACACAGTCTGATGACCTGATGTACCTGATATACATGAAGAACAGTCTAATGACCTGATATACCTGAAGAACACAGTCTAATGACCTGATATACCTGATATACATGAAGAACACAGTCTAATGACCTGATATACCTGAATACCTGAAGAACACAGTCTAATGACCTGATATATACCTGATATACATGAAGAACACAGTCTAATGACCTGATATACCTGATATACATGAACACAGTCTAATGACCTGATATACCTGATATACATGAAGAACAGTCTAATGACCATGATATACATGAAGAACACAGTCTAATGACCTGATATACCTGAAGAACACAGTCTAATGACCTGATATACCTGATATACATGAAGAACACAGTCTAATGACCTGATATACCTGATATACATGAAGAACACAGTCTAATGACCTGATATACCTGATATACATGAAGAACACAGTCTAATGACCTGATATACCTGATATACATGAAGAACACAGTCTAATGACCTGATATACCTGATATACATGAAGAACACAGTCTAATGACCTGATATACCTGATATACATGAAGAACACAGTCTAATGACCTGATATACCTGATATACATGAAGAACACAGTCTAATGACCTGATATACCTGATATACATGAAGAACACAGTCTAATGACCTGATATACCTGATATACATGAAGAACACAGTCTAATGACCTGATATACCTGAAGAACACAGTCTAATGACCTGATATACCTGATATACATGAAGAACACCGTCTAATGACCTGATATACCTGATATACATGAAGAACACAGTCTAATGACCTGATATACCTGATATACATGAAGAACACAGTCTAATGACCTGATATACCTGATATACATGAAGAACACAGTCTAATGACCTGATATATACCTGATATACATGAAGAACACAGTCTAATGACCTGATATATACCTGATATACATGAAGAACACAGTCTAATGACCTGATATACCTGATATACATGAAGAACACAGTCTAATGACCTGATATACCTGATATACATGAAGAACACAGTCTAATGACCTGATATATACCTGATATACATGAAGAACACAGTCTAATGACCTGATATACCTGATATACATGAAGAACACAGTCTAATGACCTGATATACCTGATATACATGAAGAACACAGTCTAATGACCTGATATACCTGAAGAACACAGTCTAATGACCTGATATACATGAAGAACACAGTCTGATGACCTGATGTACCTGATATACATGAAGAACAGTCTAATGACCTGATATACCTGAAGAACACAGTCTAATGACCTGATATACCTGATATACATGAAGAACACAGTCTAATGACCTGATATACCTGAATACCTGAAGAACACAGTCTAATGACCTGATATATACCTGATATACATGAAGAACACAGTCTAATGACCTGATATACCTGATATACATGAACACAGTCTACTGACCTGATATACCTGATATACATGAAGAACAGTCTAATGACATGATATACATGAAGAACACAGTCTAATGACCTGATATACCTGAAGAACACAGTCTAATGACCTGATATACCTGATATACATGAAGAACACAGTCTAATGACCTGATATACCTGATATACATGAAGAACACAGTCTAATGACCTGATATATACCTGATATACATGAAGAACACAGTCTAATGACCTGATATACCTGATATACATGAAGAACACAGTCTAATGACCTGATATACCTGATATACATGAAGAACACAGTCTAATGACCTGATATACCTGATATACATGAAGAACACAGTCTAATGACCTGATATACCTGATATACATGAAGAACACAGTCTAATGACCTGATATACCTGATATACATGAAGAACACAGTCTAATGACCTGATATACCTGAAGAACACAGTCTAATGACCTGATATACCTGATATACATGAAGAACACCGTCTAATGACCTGATATACCTGAAGAACAGTCTAATGACCTGATATACCTGATATACCTGAAGAACACAGTCTACTGACCTGATATACCTGAAGAACACAGTCTACTGGCCTGATATACCTGAAGAACACAGTCTACTGACCTGATATACATGAAGGACACAGTCCAATGAAATGCTTATTTGCTGGTTCACCTCTTGACAGTCCAATGAAATTCATACATTATTCATTACAGGTTGACCTCTCGACAGGTTGACCTCTCGACAGCTTTACCTCTAGATAGAGGTTGACCTCCTAGACAATGCAGCAACTATAGAAGAAAGAGTCAAGCAAATTTTTAAATTTTTAATTAAAAGTCCAAGACATAATGAGTCATTTAAACAAACACAATGAGTTATGTGAGTTCGTCTGTGGAGGTTGGGGTGTTCTGCCTATTGTTCTGTTTGTGACCCATGTTCCTGCCGTCGTGTTGTCCTGTATCAGGCGTGGGGCCAGACACGTCAGACGAGACGCTCCTCTCGGCCATCGCCAGCGCCCTCCACATGAGCTCCTCCCCCATCACGGGCCAGACGACCTCGGCTGCAGAGAAGAACCCTGCTATCTGGCTCAACACGTCGCAGCCCCTGTGTAAGGCCTTCATAGTCACTGATCAGGACATCCGGTAAGAACCTGGTGGGTTTCGGGGTCCTCAGTGCATACATAATTACAGTGCACTGTGCACGTCTCGCCTCTGAGCTGTGGTATTGATCTGCTGTGGTATTGATCTGATGTGGTATTGATCTGCTGTGGTATTGATCTGCTGTGGTATTGATGTGCTGTGGGCTGTGTTATTGATCTGCTGTGGTATTGATCTGCTGTGGTATTGATCTGCTGTGGTATTGATCTGCTGTGGTATTGATGTGCTGTGGGCTGTGTTATTGATCTGCTGTGGTATTGATGTGCTGTGGGCTGTGTTATTGATCTGATGTGGTATTGATCTGATGTGGTATTGATCTGATGTGGTATTGATCTGATGTGGTATTGATCTGCTGTGGTATTGATCTGCTGTGGTATTGATCTGCTGTGGTATTGATCTGATGTGGTATTGATCTGATGTGGTATTGATCTGATGTGGTATTGATCTGATGTGGTATTGATCTGCTGTGGTCGCAGGGCCCCACACACTGTCGCAGGGCCCCACACACTGTCGCAGGGCCCTACACACTGTCACAGGGCATCTGCCAAACCCAGATTCGTCCGTCGGACAGCCAGAGAACGCGTTTCCACTGCTCCAGAGTCCAGTGGCGGCCAGCTTTACACCACTCCAGCTGACTCTTGGCATTGCGCATGGTGATCTTAGACTTGTGTGCGGCTGCTCGGCCATGAAAACACATTTCATGAATCTCCAGACGAACAGTTGTGCTGACGTTGCCTCCAGAGGCTGTTTGGAACTTTTTGGAAAGGTGTCATCCTATGACGGTGCCACGTTGAAAGTCACTGAGCTCTTCAGTAAGGCCGTTCTACTGACAATGTTTGTCTATGGAGATTGCGTGGCTGTGTGCTCGATTTTATACACCTGTCAGCAACGGGGTGTGGCTGAAATAGCCGAATCCACTAATTTGAAGGGGTGTCCACATACACTATCTATACAAAAGTATCTATTTCCATCACTCCAGCATCCCTGTACAATGATAATATGGTACTGACCCTGTATATAGTATGGTATTAACTGACCCTGTATATAGTATGGTATTTACTGACCCTGTATATAGTATGGTATTAACTGACCCTGTATATAGTATTAACTGACCCTGTATATAGTATGGTATTAACTGACCCTGTATATAGTATGGTACTAACTGACCCTGTAAATAGTATGGTACTAACTGACCCTGTATATAGTATGGTACTAACTGACCCTGTATATAGTATGGTACTAACTGACCCTGTATATAGTATGGTATTAACTGACCCTCTATATAGTATTAACTGACCCTGTATATAGTATGGTATTAACCCTGTATATAGTATGGTATTAACTGACCCTGTATATAGTATGGTATTAACTGACCCTGTATATAGTATGGTATTAACTGACCCTGTATATAGTATGGTATTAACTGACCCTCTATATAGTATTAACTGACCCTGTATATAGTATGGTATTAACTGACCCTGTATATAGTATGGTATTAACTGACCCTGTATATAGTATGGCATTAACCTACCCTGTATATAGTATGGTATTAACTGACCCTGTATATAGTATGGTATTACCTGACCCTGTATATAGTATGGTACTAACTGACCCTGTATATAGTATAGTGTTAACTGACCCTGTATATAATATGGTATTAACTGACCCTGTATATAGTATGGTACTAACTGACCCTGTATATAGTATGGTATTAACTGACCCTGTATATAGTATGGTATTAACTGACCCTCTATATAGTATTAACTGACCATGTATATAGTATGGTATTAACTGACCCTGTATATAGTATGGTACTAACTGACCCTGTATATAGTATAGTGTTATTACCTGACCCTGTATATAGTATGGTATAACTGACCCTGTATATAGTATAGTGTTAACTGACCCTGTATATAATATGGTACTAACTGACCCTGTATATAGTATGGTATTAACTGACCCTGTATATAGTATGGTATTAACTGACCCTGTATATAGTATGGTATTAACTGACCCTGTATATGGTATGGTATTAACTGACCCTGTATATAGTATGGTATTAACTGACCCTGTATATAGTATGGTATTAACTGACCCTGTATATAGTATGGTACTAACTGACCCTGTATATAGTATGGTATTAACTGACCCTGTATATAGTATGGTATTAACTGACCCTGTATATAGTATGGTATTAACTGACCCTGTAAATAGTATGGTATTAACTGACCCTGTATATAGTATGGTATTAACTGACCCTGTATATAGTATGGTACTAACTGACCCTGTATATAGTATGGTACTAACTGACCCTGTATATAGTATGGTATTAACTGACCCTGTATATAGTATGGTATTAACTGACCCTGTATATAGTATGGTATTTACTGACCCTGTATATGGTATGGTATTAACTGACCCTGTATATAGTATTAACTGACCCTGTATATGGTATGGTATTAACTGACCCTGTATATAGTATTAACTGACCCTGTATATGGTATGGTATTAACTGACCCTGTATATGGTATGGTATTAACTGACCCTGTATATAGTATTAACTGACCCTGTATATGGTATGGTATTAACTGACCCTGTATATAGTATGGTATTAACTGACCCTGTATATAGTATGGTACTAACTGACCCTGTATATAGTATGGTATTAACTGACCCTGTATATAGTATGGTATTAACTGACCCTGTATATAGTATGGTATTAACTGACCCTGTATTTGGATGGTATGGTATTAACTGACCCTGTATATAGTATTAACTGACCCTGTATATGGTATGGTATTAACTGACCCTGTATATAGTATGGTATTAACTGACCCTGTATATAGTATGGTATTAACCTGACCCTGTATATAGTATGGTATTAACTGACCCTGTATATAGTATGGTATTTACTGACCCTGTATATAGTATGGTATTAACTGACCCTGTATATAGTATGGTACTAACTGACCCTGTATATAGTATGGTATTAACTGACCCTGTATATAGTATGGTATTAACTGACCCTGTATATAGTATGGTATTAACTGACCCTGTATATAGTATGGTATTAACTGACCCTGTAAATAATATGGTATTAACTGACCCTGTTTATAGTATGGTATTAACTGACCCTGTTTATAGTATGGTATTAACTGACCCTGTATATAGTATGGTACTAACTGACCCTGTATATAGTATGGTACTAACTGACCCTGTATATAGTATGGTATTAACTGACCCTGTATATAGTATGGTATTAACTGACCCTGTATATAGTATGGTATTAACTGACCCTGTATATAGTATGGTATTTACTGACCCTGTATATAGTACGATTACTTACTTTCTCGTGTTCTTCTTCTTGTCGTTTCTGGCATGACGTTGTTATGGATTTTCACTTCACCTGTGTACGTGACATTAAAACCTGAAAATTGTTTGAGTTGCAGTAGATTCTCCTCACTTCAGACAGCTCCCACTGTGACACACACACACACACACACACACACACACACACACACACACACAGAGCTCCCACCTCTCCCTCCCAACTCTAATCCTGCCAGAGCAGGAGGCCTATTGTTTTGTATGGAAGCTAGCGTCAGGGAGACAGAGCGACAGCACAACTGAAATGACCATTTTGGCATTTGCAGAGAGCTGCTCACAGAGAGAACTGAACACGTGCGGCTAGGAGATACGCTTCTTCTCTGATGTAATGGGCAAATTCTTAGTGTTTCAGTCCATATGGAAACATTCACCATGCGTGTTCGAGGGTGGAGGGGGGGGCATTTTTTTTCTCCATTTTTTTGTACATTGTACATTGTTTTTGTACATTTTCTCCTCCTCATCCTGACTGAATGTGATGCCATAGAAAAAGAATGAATAGAATGCGTGAGCCACATCAATTAAACATCATTTGAATGAATATTCTACATTACCACGGCAATTATTGCATCACAATACCTGGCAGCCGTAGAGTGAGCGAGCGTATGAGTTGACCCGTTATACTGCCAGGATTAGAGGTTCCAAGTCTGTTCTATTCATTGTGTTTCTATCTCACTCAACCACACTCAGCTGTTGGTTCCAAACACACAAAATGCATTGTTTTTTAATACTTATGATGGTTATTTTCATTTCATCACCGTCTTAATCCATAACTGTCGGTTATATGTTAATTAATGAATGGTTATACGTTAATTGTCCCAGTCCTCAACAGGAGTGTTATTGTCCCAGTCCTCAACAGGAGTGTTATTGTCCCAGTCCTCAACAGGAGTGTTATTGTCCCAGTCCTCAACAGGAGTCTTATTGTCCCAGTCCTCAACAGGAGTCTTATTGTCCCAGTCCTCAACAGGAGTCTTATTGTCCCAGTCCTCAACAGGAGTCTTATTGTCCCAGTCCTCAACAGGAGTCTTATTGTCCCAGTCCTCAACAGGAGTGTTATTGTCCCAGTCCTCAACAGGAGTGTTATTGTCCCAGTCCTCAACAGGAGTGTTATTGTCCCAGTCCTCAACAGGAGTGTTATTGTCCCAGTCCTCAACAGGAGTGTTATTGTCCCAGTCCTCAACAGGAGTGTTATTGTCCCAGTCCTCAACAGGAGTGTTATTGTCCCAGTCCTCAACAGGAGTGTTATTGTCCCAGTCCTCAACAGGAGTGTTATTGTCCCAGTCCTCAACAGGAGTGTTATTGTCCTCAACAGGAGTGTTATTGTCCTCAACAGGAGTGTTATTGTCCTCAACAGGAGTGTTATTGTCCTCAACAGGAGTGTTATTGTCCTCAACAGGAGTGTTATTGTCCTCAACAGGAGTGTTATTGTCCTCAACAGGAGTGTTATTGTCCTCAACAGGAGTGTTATTGTCCTCAACAGGAGTGTTATTGTCCTCAACAGGAGTGTTATTGTCCTCAACAGGAGTGTTATTGTCCTCAACAGGAGTGTTGTTGTCCTCAACAGGAGTGTTATTGTCCTCAACAGGAGTGTTATTGTCAACCAGTCCTCAACAGGAGTGTTATTGTCCCAGTCCTCAACAGGAGTCTTATTGTCCCAGTCCTCAACAGGAGTCTTATTGTCCCAGTCCTCAACAGGAGTCTTATTGTCCCAGTCCTCAACAGGAGTGTTATTGTCCCAGTCCTCAACAGGAGTGTTATTGTCCCAGTCCTCAACAGGAGTGTTATTGTCCCAGTCCTCAACAGGAGTGTTATTGTCCCAGTCCTCAACAGGAGTGTTATTGTCCTCAACAGGAGTGTTATTGTCCTCAACAGGAGTGTTATTGTCCTCAACAGGAGTGTTATTGTCCTCAACAGGAGTGTTATTGTCCTCAACAGGAGTGTTATTGTCCCAGTCCTCAACAGGAGTGTTATTGTCCCAGTCCTCAACAGGAGTGTTATTGTCCTCAACAGGAGTGTTATTCGCAGTCCTCAACAGGAGTGTTATTCGCAGTCCTCAACAGGAGTGTTATTGTCCTCAACAGGAGTGTTATTGTCCTCAACATGAGTGTTATTGTCCTCAACAGGAGTGTTATTGTCCTCAACAGGAGTGTTATTGTCCTCAACAGGAGTGTTATTGTCCCAGGCCTCAACAGGAGTGTTATTGTCCCAGTCCTCATCAGGAGTGTTAATGTCCCAGTCCTCATCAGGAGTGTTATTGTCCCAGTCCTCAACAGGAGTCTTATTGTCCCAGTCCTCAACAGCAGTCTTATTGTCCTCAACAGGAGTGTTATTGTCCCAGTCCTCAACAGGAGTGTTATTGTCCTCAACAGGAGTCTTATTGTCCCAGTCCTCAACATGAGTCTTATTGTCCCAGTCCTCAACAGGAGTCTTATTGTCCCAGTCCTCAACAGGAGTGTTATTGTCCCAGTCCTCAACAGGAGTGTTATTGTCCCAGTCCTCAACAGGAGTGTTATTGTGTCCCAACATTCCTCAACAGGAGTGTTATTGTCCCAGTCCTCAACAGGAGTGTTATGTGTAATTATGCTTCTCCTCCATTGATCCTATCCTCTACATAGGGAACTGTGATGTGCCTGTTAGGAGGTTCTGTCTAACGTATTGTTGTTATCGTTATTGAACGTTTATTTTCTCATGTGGTCCCATTTAGACCAAGGCCTCTTTCACAAGGGAGTGCTACATATACACAATTTATACAATTTACAAATACAGCATCATAAAAAGATTTACAAGCCATTCAAGAAAAACAATCCATTCCTCTGCAAAGAGGTCCTTAATCAACAAGTTGAACTGCCCCAGAGGTACCAGAACATCAAGTTGAACTGCCTCAGGCACCAGAACATCCAGTTGAACTGCCTCGGGCACCAGAACATCCAGTTGAACTGCCTCAGGCACCAGAACATCCAGTTGAACTGCCTCGGGCACCAGAACATCCAGTTGAACTGCCTCGGGCACCAGAACATCCAGTTGAACTGCCTCGGGCACCAGAATATCAAGTTGAACTGCCTCGGGCACCAGAACATCCAGTTGAACTGCCTCAGGCACCAGAACATCCAGTTGAACTGCCTCGGGCACCAGAACATCCAGTTGAACTGCCTCGGGCACCAGAATATCAAGTTGAACTGCCTCGGGCACCAGAACATCCAGTTGAACTGCCATCCAGTTGAAGGCACCAGAACATCAAGTTGAACTGCCTCAGGCACCAGAACAGCAAGTTGAACTGCCTCGGGCACCAGAACATCCAGTTGAACTGCCTCAGGCACCAGAATATCAAGTTGAACTGCCTCAGGCACCAGAACATTCAGTTGAATTCATTTTTTTCCTTAACTAACTCATCAATATGCTTTTTAAAATTGTCCTTTTTTGTCAATCCAGATGCCCAGATATTTATAAGCAGGGACACCATTAATGAGGACAAGTCAACGAGTTCACGTCAACGAGGACACGTCAACAAGGACACGTCAATGAGGACAAGTCAATGAGGACAAGTCAATGAGGACACCGTCAATGAGGATACCTTCAATGAGGACACTATCCAATGTACATATGCATAAATCATCAGATACAAGTGTTTTTGAAAATAACACATACCCGGTGGTTTTTACCTGCATTAACTACCTATTTCAGTTCAACAAAGGCTTTCTGCAGGGCAATAGCTCTGACACAGCCTGGTCAACCGTGGGAGCAACAGCATACACAACAGTGTCATCTGCAAACAGATGTATGTTACACTTTTTGTTTGGCATATAGACCTATATTGTTTAAATAGACCGTAAAAAGTATAGGGCCAAACATCGGACCCTGTGGGACACCTTTTCCTAATGTCACGGAAACCTGACTTAACGCCATCAGAGAATACCCCTTGTGTTCTGTCTGTCAGGTATTGCATGATGCTTGATCCAGGCCAATTGCAGACAATCTTTGCATTAGTAAAGAGTGGACAACAGTATCAAAAGCCTTCGATAGGTGAATGAAGAGGGCAGCACAAGTCTTTCATTTTTATACATACCCTTTACCACGTTATTTAACACCAGGGATGCAGTGGGGGTGGTACTATGACCCGGCCTGAATCCAGATTGAGGAACACCAGTAGCCAGGGAAAGATCTAGGCTGATGGGTAATCAAAGATTCTAGAACATAGACCCAAAGATTCTAGAACACAGACCCAAAGATTCTAGAACATATACCCAAAGATTCTAGAACACAGACCCAAAGATTCTAGAACATAGACCCAACGATTCTAGAACATCGTGTCTGTGAAGTCCTGCAGGACTCATAATAGTGAAGGTGAGCTGAGGGCTCTCAATGGGAAGAGTGTTTTAACAAACTCTTTATCACAAACAACATATAGATCGCATCTGAAATTGGTACCCCTTTCCCTTTGTAGTGTGGACTACTTTTGACAATAGAGGGTGACCTTTACCTTGAAATTTGTTCTCAGTGCAGATCTACTTTGGTGGTGAAGTAGAAATGATTGCCGCCTTCCCTTGGTATGGAAACACATTATCTGCTATACACTAGGTGACATGGTTCAGAGAGAAGGAGTGGATTAAGACTATGACTCCATTTCTTCTGGCGTCATCTGTAGGGATCTGTCTCTTGTCACCAGGCAGTCAGCCAATCAGTCAGTCGCCAGCCAGTCAGTCGCCAGCCAGCCAGTCAGTCGCCAGCCAGCCAGTCGCCAGCCAGCCAGTCACCAGCCAGCCAGTCACCAGCCAGCCAGTCGCCAGCCAGCCAGTCACCAGCCAGTCACCACCAGCCAGCCAGCCAGTCACCAGCCAGTCACCAGCCAGCCAGTCACCAGCCGGCCAGTCAGTCACCAGCCAGCCAGTTGCCAGCCAGTCATCCAGTCACCAGTCACTTAGTCATATCTGTTGGAACTATAAGGCATGAAACACCTTTCACTACTTTTCACCGGAGCCCTCCTCTCCCTTCATGTTACTGGGAGCTCTTATGAGTGCAGTGTTAATCCTGTAGATGGCAGTGTATACAAAGGCATGATGGCACACGGAGCTGAGCTCCGATAACCAGCTCTCTCTGGGTTATTATGGGAGGAGAGGAGAGAGGAGGTGAGAGGGAGAATAGGACAGGAGAGAGGGAGTGGAGAGGAGAGAAGGAGAGGACAGGAGAGAAGGAGAGGACAGGAGAGAAGGAGTGGAGAGGAAGAAGAATAGTGGAGTGGAGAGGAAAGAGGGAGAAGAGGTGTGGAATGGATCCGTTTTTCTCATGCCTCTGTGATCCCATAGAATGAGAGAAGACAGATCATCCCATAGAATGAGAGAAGACAGATCATCCCATAGAATGAGAGAAGACAGATAATCCCACTGTGAGAGAAGACAGATCATCCCACAGAATGAGAGAAGACAGATCTGACTGGTTAGCTATTGATTCGTGCTGACTCTACCTGCGCTGACTCTACCTGCACTGACTCTACCTGCGCTGACTCTACCTGTATGGACTCTACCTGTATGGACTCTACCTGTACGGACTCTACCTGCGCTGACTCTATCTGTACGGACTCTACCTGTACGGACTCTACCTGCACTGACTCTAACTGCACTGACTCTAACTGCACGGACTCTAACTGCACGGACTCTAACTGCACGGACTCTACCTGTACTGACTCTTAACTGCACGGACTCTACCTGCGCTGACTCTACCTGCACAGACTCTTAACTGCACGGACTCTACCTGCGCTGACTCTACCTGCGCTGACTCTACCTGCACGGACTCTACCTGCTCTGACTCTACCTTCGCGGACTCTACCTGCGCGGACTCTACCTGCGCGGACTCTACCTGCGCGGACTCTACCTGCGCGGACTCTACCTGCACTGACTCTACCTGCGCTGACTCTACCTGCGCTGACTCTACCTGCGCTGACTCTACCTGTGCTGACCCTTCCTGCGCTGACCCTTCCTGCGCTGACTCTACCTGCGCTGACTCTTCCTGCGCTGACTCTTCCTGCGCTGACTCTTCCTGCGCTGACTCTTCCTGCGCTGACTCTACCTGCGCTGACTCTACCTGCGCTGACTCTTCCTGTGCTGACTCTACCTGCGCTGACCCTTCCTGCGCTGACTCTACCTGCGCTGACTCTACCTGTGCTGACTCTACCTGCGCTGACTCTACCTGCGCTGACCCTTCCTGTGCTGACCCTTCCTGTGCTGACTCTACCTGCGCTGACTCTACCTGTACATATGGATTTGAGTGAAAAGTATTTGAATAAACATGAAAAGGTGAACGTAAGAAGCCCTCATCATTTCAAAAAGACTACATGTCATATTAAACAGCATATAAACACTCTAAATAGGTCAGGAGACAGACAGGGAGTCTAAGAAGGAAAATTAATTCTGTAGGCAATGTTATTTCAGTTATTTCAAGGATATAGCCTACAAAGAAACACAGTGCATTCGGAAAGTATTCAGACCCCAACATTTTGTTACATTACAGCCTTATTCTAAAATTAATTAAATATTTGTTTTTTCTCATCAATCTACATAATTACTTATTTACATAAGTATTCAGACCCATTGGTATGAGACTCGAAATTGAGCCCAGGTGCATCCTGTTTCCAATGATCATCCTTGAGATGTTTCTACAACATGATTGGAGTCCACCTGTGGTAAATTCAATGAATTGTCCTTTGGAAAGGCACACACCTGTCTATATAAAGGTCCCACAGTTAACAGTGCATGTCAGAGCAAAAACAAAGCCATGAGGTCGAAGGAATTGTCCGTAGAGCTCCGAGACAGAAGTGTGTCGAGGCACAGATCTGGGGAAGGGTACCAAAACATTTCTGCAGCATTGAAGGTCCCCAAGAACACAGCGGCCTCCATCATTCTTAATGGAAGAAGTTTGGAACCACTATGACTCTTCCTAGAGAACCCGATGGTCACTCTGACAGAGCTCCGGAGTTCCTCTGTGGAGATGGGAGAAACTTCCAGAAGGACAAACATCTCAGGCCTTTATGGTAGAGTGGGCAGACAGAATCCACTCCTCATTAAAAAGCACATGACAGCCCGCTTGGAGTTTGTCGAAAGGAACCTAAAGGACACGAGATTCTCTTGTCTGATGAAACCATGATTGAACTCTTTGGCCTGAATGCCAAGCTTCACGTCTGGAGGAAACCTGGCACCATCCAGTGGCAGCATAATGCTGTGGGGATGTTTTTCAGCGGCAGGGAATGGGAGACTAGTCAGGATAGAGGGTAAGATGAATGGAGCAAAGTACAGAGAGATCCTTGATGAAAACCTCCCCCAGAGCGCTCCGGAGTGGTATTGCTGTAAGATGTGATTTATAAAATGTTTTTTTTACGATCTTTTAAAACCGTCTTGTTTTGGGTTATAAATAAGTATTTCTTATTTATTTATTTATTTATTATGTTCAACTTGTTTTAAATCCTTCACTATTTCATCGGGGCTCTCTCTAGGTTAAGTGTTCCGCATAACATACACATCATGTGTGGGGATTAGTGGTTACCTTGTTCTATTAGGTGACCAGGGGGATGGCTCTACTTTTTCATGCCAGACTTCAGAATATTGTTTGTTTACGTTTTTTTATTCTTCTACAACTTTTTTTTATTATTTACTAATTTGAAAAATGTTTAATGGATTAGTTGTTATTGTAATCTGGCATCTATCCCTTTCCCACCTGACTTTACATGGCTAGGTCTAATATCATGAGGGACAGCTGGTTGACTTTACATGGCTAGGTCTAATATCATGAGAGGGACAGCTGGTTGACTTTACATGGCTAGGTCTAATATCACGAGAGGGACAGCTGGTTGACTTTACATGGCTAGGTCTAATATCATGAGAGGGACAGCTGGTTGACTTTACATGGCTAGGTCTAATATCACGAGAGGGACAGCTGGTTGACTTGACATGGCTAGGTCTAATATCACGAGAGGGACAGCTGATTGACTTTACATGGCTAGGTCTAATATCACGAGAGGGACAGCTGGTTGACTTTACATGGCTAGGTCTAATATCACGAGAGGGACAGCTGGTTGACTTTACATGGCTAGGTCTAATATCACGAGAGGGACAGCTGATTGACTTTACATGGCTAGGTCTAATATCACGAGAGGGACAGCTGGTTGACTTTACATGGCTAGGTCTAATATCACGAGAGGGACAGCTGGTTGACTTTACATGGCTAGGTCTAACATCACGAGAGGGACAGCTGGTTGACTTTACATGGCTAGGTCTAATATCACGAGAGGGACAGCTGGTTGACTTTACATGGCTAGGTCTAATATCACGAGAGGGACAGCTGGTTGACTTTACATGGCTAGGTCTACTATCACGAGAGGGACAGCTGGTTGACTTTACATGGCTAGGTCTAATATCACGAGAGGGACAGCTGGTTGACTTTACATGGCTAGGTCTAATATCATGAGAGGGACAGCTGGTTGACTTTACATGGCTAGGTCTAATATCATGAGAGGGACAGCTGGTTGACTTTACATGGCTAGGTCTAATATCATGAGAGGGACAGCTGGTTGACTTTACATGGCTAATATCACGAGAGGGACAGCTGGTTGACTTTACATGGCTAGGTCTAATATCATGAGAGGGACAGCTGGTTGACTTTACATGGCTAGGTCTAATATCATGAGAGGGACAGCTGGTTGACTTTACATGGCTAATATCATGAGAGGGACAGCTGGTTGACTTTACATGGCTAATATCATGAGAGGGACAGCTGGTTGACTTTACATGGCTAGGTCTAATATCATGAGAGGGACAGCTGGTTGACTTTACATGGCTAGGTCTAATATCATGAGAGGGACAGCTGGTTGACTTTACATGGCTAATATCATGAGAGGGACAGCTGGTTGACTTTACATGGCTAATATCATGAGAGGGACAGCTGGTTGACTTTACATGGCTAGGTCTAATATCATGAGAGGGACAGCTGGTTGACTTTACATAGGTCTAATATCATGAGAGGGACAGCTGGTTGACTTTACATGGCTAATATCATGAGAGGGACAGCTGGTTGACTTTACATGGCTAGGTCTAATATCATGAGAGGGACAGCTGGTTGACTTTACATGGCTAGGTCTAATATCATGAGAGGGACAGCTGGTTGACTTTACATGGCTAATATCATGAGAGGGACAGCTGGTTGCTCGGTCACTTTTACTAGCTGAAATGTTAAATCTTTAAATCACCCAGTGAACCATAAAAGGGCCGTTTCTCATTTAAATCACCTTTAAGTAGACGTCTCCTTTCTTCAGGACGCACGGCTCGGCACTTTAGACCGCAGGAGGGTGGGATCGGTCAATCATATCATTCCAACTTTCATTCTGAATCTAGAGGAGCAGCCATTTTAATAAGTAAGAACATACCGTTCTCAATGTCAAATGTAGAGGCAGACTCAGCAGGCCATGTCATTCATGTAGTAGGAAGACTGTATAATACACCCTGTTATCTTATGCAACAAATTTGAATAACAGTTCATTCTTCACAAATGTATTTTCTTGATTACCAAATACGGACACGCACCTACCTAATACTAGGTGGTGATATGAATTGTGTACTGTCGCCCAGTCTGGATCGTAGCTCTCCTAAGGGTATCATCTTCATCAAAGACAGTATCCACAATTCAGTTTTTTCTTAAGACCTATCTGATGTGTGGCGTTTCCACAATCCCACACCTGTGGAGTAATATGTTTTGCTCGCCAGTTCATAAGACCTTCTCACATATAGACTACTTTTTTATAAGACGATAGATTTCTGCCACTTATCGCGGAGTGTGATTACCAAGCTATCGTCATTTTGGATCATCTTCCTCTATGAAACTACTTGTAGCGAATACACAGTCTAATTATTGCCCTGGTTGGGTTAAATCACTACTGCTATCAGAAGAAACCTTTGTTGCTTTTATATCCTTTCAAATGGATCTATTTCTCTTATTTCAAACCCCCTCCAACAGCATGGGAATCAATGAAGGCTTATTTTAAGGGGACAAATTATTTAGTACAGAGCAAGATTAAGTGAGTGTAATATTCAACGCTGAGGGGTACATACAAATAAAAATCTTGGATTTGGTTATGGCATATTTACACTCTTCATCTGCAGATTTACTAAAACAACGTTTGACACATCAGACAGAGTTTGATCTTCTCTCAACTCGACGAGCTGAACTTCGCATGAGTAAATCTCCATACGAAATGATGAATACGGAGCGAAATCAGGGGAGAAGGGCACACTGAGATCACTGACGAGCTGGATAACACACGTATTGATGATTTAGAGGTCAATTCATGCTTTCATAACTTTTACTCACGATTATACACTTCGGGGTCCGCTGGTAAATGCCACCTTACTCCACACCTTCTTTGAGAACTTAGATGTTCCTACAGTTGAACCTGAGATAGCTGCTGAATTAGAATAACAGTTCTCTGTAGAAGAGATTGTGTTGGTAATTAAATCTATGCAGTGTGGTAAATCCCCCTGGACCCGAAGGATTTATGAGCAAATTCTAATAAATCAACTCTCTCCTCTCTTGTTTTCCGTATTTGAGGAATCATTCTCCACAAACTCTTTACCGTCAAGAAATGAGACAAAAATGTATTTCACTTATTCTGAAAAAGGTAGATAAAAACCTCTTGAGTGTGGTTCATATATAGGCCAACTTCTTTACTGATTTGTGATGTAAAGATACTTTCTAAGATGATTGCCTATTGTTTTGAGTCAGTCCTTCCCTCCATTATCTCTACAGATCAAACTGGTTTTGAGTCAGTCATTCCCTCCATTATCTCTACAGATCAAGCTGGTTTTGAGTCAATCCTATCCTCCATTATCTCTACAGATCAAACTGGTTTTGAGTCAGTCATTTACTCCATTATCTCTATAGATCAAACTGATTTCATTAAAAAAAATCGTTTTTTTCAACATCAGACGTCTTTATAAGCCCTCTTCATCGGACAATCCAGAGATATTGTTATCACTTGATGCTGAGAATTTGATGCCGTTTGATCGGGTAGATTGGGATTTATCTATTTTACACTCTCAAACAATTTGGATTCGGTTCCAATTTTATGTCCTGGATCAAAAATCCTTTACTCCTCCCCTATGGCTGCAGTCCGCACAAATAATAACTTTTCATCTTATTTCCAACTTCAACGTGGGACAAGACAGGGTTGTCCTCTGTCCCCTCAGCTGTTTGCCATGGCAATTGAGAACGTTTTGGCAAAATCAAATGTTTTATTTGTCACATACACATGGTTAGCAGATGTTAATGCGAGTGTAGCGAAATGCTTGTGCTTCTAGTTCCGACAATGCAGTAATAACCAACGAGTAATCTAACCTAACAATTCCAAAACTACTACCTTATACACACAAGTGTAAAGGGATAAAGAATATGTACATAAAGATATATGAATGAGTGATGGTACATAACGGCATAGGCAAGATGCAGTAGATGGTATCGAGTGCAGTATAAACCTATACATATGAGATGAGTAATGTAGGGTATGTAAACATCATATTAAGTGGCATTGTTTAAAGTGGCTAGTGATACATTTTTACATCAATTTCCATCAATTTCCATTATTTAAGTGGCTGGAGTTGAGTCAGTATGTTGGCAGCAGCCACTCAATGTTACTGGTGGCTGTTTAACAGTCTGATGGCCTTGAGATAGAAGCTGTTTTTCAGTCTCTCGGTCCCTGCTTTGATGCACCTGTACTGACCTCGCCTTCTGGATGATGACAGGCAGTGGCTCGGGTGGTTGTTGTTCTTGATGATCTTTATGGCCTTCCTGGGACATCGGGTGGTGTAGGTGTCCTGGAGGGCAGGTAGTTTGCCCCCGGTGATGCGTTGTGCAGTCCTCACAGCCCTCTGGAGAGCCTTGCGGTTGTGGGCGGAGCAGTTGCCGTACCAGGCGGTGATACAGCCCGACAGGATGCTCTCGATTGTGCATCTGTAGAAGTGCTTTTAGTGACAAGCCAAATTTCTTCAGCCTCCTGAGGTTGAAGAGGTGTCTGTGTGGGTGGACCAATCCAGTTTGTCTGTGATGTGTACGCTGAGGAACTTAAAACAACTGTCCCGTCGATGTGGATAGGGGCATGCTCCCTCTGCTGTTTCCTGAAGTCCATAATCATCTCCTTTGTTTTGTTGACGTTGAGTGTGAGGTTATTTTCCTGACACCACACTCCGAGGGCCCTCACCTCCTCCCGGTAGACCGTCTCGTCGTTGTTAGTAATCAAGCCTACCACTGTAGTGTCGTCCGCAAACTTGATGATTGAGTTGGAGGCGTGCATGGCCACGCAGTCTTGAGTGAACAGGGAGTACAGGAGAGGGCTCAGAACGGGTCTCGAGCTTGATGACGAGTTTGGAGGGTACTATGGTGTTAAATGCTGAGCTGTAGTCGATGAACAGCATTCTAACATAGGTATTCCTCTTGTCCAGATGGGTTAGGGCAGTGTGCAGTGTGGTTGAGATTGCATCGTCTGTGGACCTATTGGGGCGGTAAGCAAATTGGAGTGGGTCTAGGGTGTCAGATAGGCTGGAGGTGATATGATCCTTGACTAGTCTCTCAAAGCACTTCATGATGACGGAAGTGAGTGCTGCGGGGCGGTAGTCATGTAGCTCAGTTACCTTAGCTTTCTTGGGAACAGGAACAATGGTGGCCCTCTTGAAGCATGTGGGAACAGCAGACTGGGATAAGGATTGATTGAATATATCCGTAAACACACCAGCCAGCTGGTCTGTGCATGCTCTGAGGACGCGGCTGGGGATGTCGTCTGGGCCTGCAGCCCTGCCAGGGTTAACACCCTTAAATGTTTTACTCACGTCGGCTGCAGTGAAGAGGAGCCCGCAGGTTTTGGTAGCTGGCTGGTGTGTTTACGGATATATTCAATCAATCCTTATCCCAGTCTGCTGTTCCCACATGCTTCAAGAGGGCCACCATTGTTCCTGTTCCCAAGAAAGCTAAGGTAGCTAAGGTAACCATGTAAGCAGGCCCCTGCTACCTTACTGCACATGTTTTGGACATGCCCGAAATTGACAGGAGGCCCCTCTAAACAGTTCTATGGAGTGACACCACAGGAGGCCCCTCTAAACAGTTCTATGGAGTGACACCACAGGAGGCCCCTCTAAACAGTTCCTAACCTTTTCCTTTCTGTGTGTTGTGTGTGTGTTTAGTCCTTTCCTCCTCTAATTAAGAAGTGAGGCTCTGTCCTGTAATAAAGCTGTTTGGACCAGACACCCTGGCTGCTCTATTGTTCCCCACACACACTCCGTTAACCCAGCCCACACACTCCGCTAACCCAGCCCACACACTCCGTTAACCCAGCCCACACACTCCGTTAACCCAGCCCACACACTCCGTTAACCCAGCCCACACACTCCGCTAACCCAGCCCACACACTCCGCTAACCCAGCCCACACACTCCGCTAACCCAGCCCACACACTCCGCTAACCCAGCCCACACACTCCGCTAACCCAGCCCACACACTCCGCTAACCCAGCCCACACACTCCGCTAACCCAGCCCACACACTCCGCTAACCCAGCCCACACACTCCGCTAACCCAGCCCACACACTCCGCTAACCCAGCCCACACACTCCGCTAACCCAGCCCACACACTCCGTTAACCCAGCCCACACACTCCGCTAACCCAGCCCACACACTCCGCTAACCCAGCCCACACACTCCGCTAACCCAGCCCACACACTCCGCTAACCCAGCCCACACACTCCGCTAACCCAGCCCACACACTCCGCTAACCCAGCCCACACACTCCGCTAACCCAGCCCACACACTCCGCTAACCCAGCCCACACACTCCGCTAACCCAGCCCACACACTCCGCTAACCCAGCCCACACACTCCGCTAACCCAGCCCACACACTCCGCTAACCCAGCCCACACACTCCGCTAACCCAGCCCACACACTCCGCTAACCCAGCCCACACACTCCGTTAACCCAGCCCACACACTCCGCTAACCCAGCCCACACACTCCGCTAACCCAGCCCACACACTCCGCTAACCCAGCCCACACACTCCGCTAACCCAGCCCACACACTCCGCTAACCCAGCCCACACACTCCGCTAACCCAGCCCACACACTCCGCTAACCCAGCCCACACACTCCGCTAACCCAGCCCACACACTCCGCTAACCCAGCCCACACACTCCGCTAACCCAGCCCACACACTCCGCTAACCCAGCCCACACACACTAACCCAGCCCACACACACTAACCCAGCCCACACACACTAACCAAGCCCACACACACACTAACCCAGCCCACACACACTAACCCAGCCCACACACACAACCTAACCCAGCCCACACACACTAACCAAGCCCACACACACTAACCCAGCCCTCTCTTTGTTCATCCCTAACCCAGCCCACACACACTAACCCAGCCCACACACACTAACCAAGCCCCCACACACACTAACCCAGTCCTCTCTCTGTGTTCATCCCTAACCCAGCCCCCACACACTAACCCAGCCCACACACACTAACCAAGCCCCCACACACACTAACCCAGCCCTCTCTCTGTGTTCATCCCTAACCCAGGACACACACACTAACCAAGCCCCCACACACACTAACCCAGTCCTCTCTCTGTGTTCATCCCTAACCCAGCCCCCACACACTAACCCAGCCCTCTCTCTCTGTGTCCATCCCTAACCCAGTCCTCTCTCTGTTCATCCCTAACCCAGTCCTCTCTGTGTCCATCCCTAACCCAGTCCTCTCTGTGTCCATCCCTAACCCAGCCCTCTCTCTCTGTGTCCATCCCTAACTCAGTCCTCTCTGTGTCCATCCCTAACTCAGTCCTCTCTGTGTCCATTCCTAACCCAGTCCTCTCTGTGTCCACAGGGAACAGGAGCTAAAGGTGATCCAGGCCCGCAGGACTCTGGAGGATGCACTGATGGCAGATGGGTTGGCGCGGACCGTCGAATCCAGCAGAGACTCAGAGGATGAAGCTGCATAGACCAAACATGGTGAGGAGGGGAGGGGTGAGGGGATAACGCTGTGGGGTGGGTGGATAACGCTGTGGGGCGAGGGGATAACGCTGTGGGGTGAGGGGATAACGCTGTGGGGTGAGGGGATAACGCTGTGGGGCGAGTGGATAACGCTGTGGGGCGAGAAGATAACGCTGGGGGGTGAGGGGATAACGCTGTGGGGCGAGAGGATAACGCTGGGGGGTGAGGGGATAACGCTGTGGGGCAAGAGGCTAACGCCGGGGTGCGAGGGGATAACGCGGTGGGGCGAGAGGATAACGCCGGGGGGTGAGGGGATAACGCTGTGGGGTGAGGGGATAACGCTGTGTGGTGGGGGGATAACGCTGTGGGGTGGGCTGTGGGGTGGGAGGATAACGCTGTGGGGTGGGGGGAACTGGGGAGGTAGATGGATGGGACACCAGGGGTGAGGGGATAACGCTGTGGGGTGAGGGGATAACGCTGTGGGGTGAGGGGGACTGGGGAGGGAGATGGATGGGACACCAGGGTTGAGGGGGACTGGGACTGGGGAGGTAGATGGATGGGACACCAGGGGTGAGGGGATAACGCTGTGGGGTGAGGGGATAACGCTGTGGGGTGAGGGGGACTGGGGAGGTAGATGGATGGGACACCAGGAGTGAGGGGATAACGCTGTGGGGTGAGGGGGACTGGGAAGGTAGATGGGTGGAGTGGGATAACGCCATGGGACACCAGGGGTGAGGGGATAACGCGCTGTGGGGTGACGCTGTGGGGTGAGGGGATAACGCTCTGGGGTGAGGGAGACTCGGGAGGTAGATGGATGGGACACCAGGAGTGAGGGGATAACGCTGTGGGGTGAGGGGGACTGGGGAGGTAGATGGATGGGACACCAGGAGTGAGGGGATAACGCTGGTGGGTGAGGGGGACTGGGTGGTAGATGGATGGGACACCAGGAGTGAGGGGGACTGGGGAGGTAGATGGATGGGACACCAGGTGTGAGAGGATAACGCTGTGGGGTGAGGAGGACTGGGGAGGTAGATGGATGGGACACCAGGGGTGAGGGGATAACGCTGTGGGGTGAGGGGGACTGGGGAGGTAGATGGATGGGACACCAGGAGTGAGGGGATAACGCTGGTGGGTGAGGGGGACTGGGTGGTAGATGGATGGGACACCAGGAGTGAGGGGGACTGGGGAGGTAGATGGATGGGACACCAGGAGTGAGGGGGACTGGGGAGGTAGATGGATGGGACACCAGGTGTGAGAGGATAACACTGTGGGGTGAGGGGGACTGGGGAGGTAGATGGATGGGACACCAGGGGTGAGGGGATAACGCTGTGGGGTGAGGGGGACTGGGGAGGTAGATGGATGGGACACCAGGGTTGAGGGGATAACGCTGTGGGGTGAGGGGATAACGCTGTGGGGTGAGGGGGACTGGGGAGGTAGATGGATGGGACACCAGGAGTGAGGGGATAACGCTGGTGGGTGAGGGGGACTGGGGAGGTAGATGGATGGGACACCAGGAGTGAGGGGATAACGCTGGTGGGTGAGGGGGACTGGGGAGGTAGATGGATGGGACACCAGGAGTGAGGGGGACTGGGGAGGTAGATGGATGGGACACCAGGAGTGAGGGGATAACGCTGTGGGGTGAGGAGGACTGGGGAGGTAGATGGATGGGACACCAGGAGTGAGGGGATAACGCTGTGGGGTGAGGGGGACTGGGGAGGTAGATAGATGGGAGACCAGGAGTGATGGCAACCCAAGCCTGGAGTGCAGTGTGCTAAAGTGTGTGTGTGTAAATGCTATATGTCCTGTCTTTAAGACAGCTGCTCTCATTAGTGCTGACAGTAGTCATGGATGATGCTGCTCTCTCTCTCTCTCCCTCCCTCTCTCTCTCTCTCTCTCTCTCTCTCTCTCTCTCTCTCTCTCTCTCCCTCCCTCCCTCCCTCCCTCCCTCCCTCCCTCCCTCCCTCTCTCTCCTGCCAGGTTTGTCTGTGACGACCAGTCTCTATAGCCAGACTGTGCTCTCTGGGCAGCCAGGTTTGTCTGTGACGACCAGTCACTATTGCCAGACTGTCCTCTCTGGGCAGCCATGTTTGTCTGTGACGACCGGTCTCTATAGCCAGACTGTGCTCTCTGGGCAGCCAGGTTTGTCTGTGACGACCAGTCACTATTGCCAGACTGTCCTCTCTGGGCAGCCATGTTTGTCTGTGACGACCGGTCTCTATAGCCAGACTGTCCTCTCTGGGCAGCCAGGTTTGTCTGTGACAACCAGTCTCTATAGCCAGACTGTCCTCTCTGGGCAGCCAGGTTTGTCTGTGACAACCGGTCTCTATAGCCAGACTGTCCTCTCTGGGCAGCCAGGTTTGTCTGTGACAACCGGTCTCTATAGCCAGACTGTGCTCTCTGGGCAGCCAGGTTTGTCTGTGACGACCGGTCTCTATAGCCAGACTGTCCTCTCTGGGCAGCCAGGTTTGTCTGTGACGACCGGTCTCTATAGCCAGACTGTCCTCTCTGGGCAGCCAGGTTTGTCTGTGACGACCGGTCTCTATAGCCAGACTGTCCTCTCTGGGCAGCCAGGTTTGTCTGTGACGACCGGTCTCTATAGCCAGACTGTCCTCTCTGGGCAGCCAGGTTTGTCTGTGACAACCGGTCTCTATAGCCAGACTGTCCTCTCTGGGCAGCCAGGTTTGTCTGTGACAACCGGTCTCTATAGCCAGACTGTGCTCTCTGGGCAGCCAGGTTTGTCTGTGACGACCGGTCTCTATAGCCAGACTGTCCTCTCTGGGCAGCCAGGTTTGTCTGTGACGACCGGTCTCTATAGCCAGACTGTCCTCTCTGGGCAGCCAGGTTTGTCTGTGACGACCGGTCTCTATAGCCAGACTGTCCTCTCTGGGCAGCCAGGTTTGTCTGTGACGACCGGTCTCTATAGCCAGACTGTCCTCTCTGGGCAGCCAGGTTTGTCTGTGACAACCGGTCTCTATAGCCAGACTGTCCTCTCTGGGCAGCCAGGTTTGTCTGTGACAACCGGTCTCTATAGCCAGACTGTGCTCTCTGGGCAGCCAGGTTTGTCTGTGACGACCGGTCTCTATAGCCAGACTGTCCTCTCTGGGCAGCCAGGTTTGTCTGTGACGACCGGTCTCTATAGCCAGACTGTCCTCTCTGGGCAGCCAGGTTTGTAGCCAGACTGTGACGACCGGTCTCTATAGCCAGACTGTCCTCTCTGGGCAGCCAGGTTTGTCTGTGACGACCGGTCTCTATAGCCAGACTGTCCTCTCTGGGCAGCCAGGTTTGTCTGTGACGACCGGTCTCTATAGCCAGACTGTCCTCTCTGGGCAGCCAGGTTTGTCTGTGACGACCGGTCTCTATAGCCAGACTGTCCTCTCTGAGCAGCCAGGTTTGTCTGTGACGACCGGTCTCTATAGCCGGACTGTCCTCTCTGGGCAGCCAGGTTTGTCTGTGACGACCGGTCTCTATTGCCAGACTGTCCTCTCTGGGCAGCCAGGTTTGTCTGTGACGAGCCGTTTGTCTGTGTCGACCGGTCTCTATAGCCAGACTGTCCTCTCTGGGCAGCCACTGTCCTCTCTGGGCAGCCAGGTTTGTCTGTGACAACCAGGTGGGCAGCCAGGTTTGTCTATTGCCAGACTGTGCTCACTGAGTCTGTACCTAGTCAATGTTTTCCTCAGTTTTCTATCAGTCACAGTGGTCAGATAGTCTGCCACCATGTACTGTCTGTTTAGAGACAAATAGCATTGAAGTTTACTTAGACTTTTTGTGGTGTCTTTCCAATAGGTGATATATATTTTTATTTTTGTTTTGTGATGATTTGGTTGGGCCAGATTTTCTGAGTGTTGTCCTGAGGCTCTATGGGTTGGGTTGGTGAACTGAGCCTCAGAACCAGCTGGCTGAGGAGACTCTTCTCTTGTTTCATCTCTTCACATTGTAGAGCTGTGTGATGGAATGTTTTGGGGTCAATTGTTTTTAGGCTGTTGTAAAATGTGATGTCTCTTTTCTCTATTTGAATGAGGAGGGGGTATTGGCCCAATTCTGCTCTACAAGCGTTATTTGGAGTTTTTCTTTGCACTCTTGCAATACAGTCTTGCAAAACTCAGCATGCAGTATTTCAATTGGATGTTTGTCCCATTTGGTGAATTCATTATTAGAGATTGGACCCCGTACTTCACTGCCATATAGAGCAACTGGTTCTAGAACTGATTGGAACATTTTGAGCCAGATTCTAATTGGAATTTCGATTTTGATGTTCCTTTTAATGGCATAGAATTCTCTTCTTGCTTTGTCTCTCAGCTCATTCACAGCCATGTGAAAGCTACCTGTGTTGCTGATATTTAGTCCTAGATATGTGTAGTTTCACAGCCATGTGAAAGCTACCTGTGTTGCTGATATTTAGTCCTAGATATGTGTAGTTTTTGGTGAGCTCTAATAGAACTGTGTCCAAATAGAATTTATATTTGTCATCCTGATTTCCGGACCTTTTTTGGAATATCGTTATATTTGTTTGTTTTTTTGGTTAACGGTCAGAGTCCAGGTCTGACAGAACCTGTGGTTAACGGTCAGAGCCCAGGTCTGACAGAACCTGTGGTTAACGGTCAGAGCCCAGGTCTGACAGAACCTGTGGTTAACGGTCAGAGCCCAGGTCTGACAGAACCTGTGGTTAACGGTCAGAGCCCAGGTCTGACAGAACCTGTGGTTAACGGTCAGAGTCCAGGTCTGACAGAACCTGTGGTTAACGGTCAGAGCCCAGGTCTGACAGAACCTGTGGTTAAAGGTCAGAGCCCAGGTCTGACAGAACCTGTGGTTAACGGTCAGAGCCCAGGTCTGACAGAACCTGTGGTTAACGGTCAGAGTCCAGGTCTGACAGAACCTGTGGTTAACGGTCAGAGCCCAGGTCTGACAGAACCTGTAGTTAACGGTCAGAGCCCAGGTCTGACAGAACCTGTGGTTAACGGTCAGAGCCCAGGTCTGACAGAACCTGTGGTTAACGGTCAGAGCCCAGGTCTGACAGAACCTGTGGTTAACGGTCAGAGCCCAGGTCTGACAGAACCTGTGGTTAACGGTCAGAGCCCAGGTCTGACAGAACCTGTGGTTAACGGTCAGAGTCCAGGTCGGACAGAACCTGTGGTTAAAGGTCAGAGCCCAGGTCTGACAGAACCTGTGGTTAACGGTCAGAGCCCGGGTCTGACAGAACCTGTGGTTAACGGTCAGAGTCCGGGTCTGACAGAACCTGTGGTTAACGGTCAGAGCCCAGGTCTGACAGAACCTGTGGTTAAAGGTCAGAGCCCAGGTCTGACAGAACCTGTGGTTAAAGGTCAGAGCCCAGGTCTGACAGAACCTGTGGTTAACGGTCAGAGTCCAGGTCTGACAGAACCTGTGGTTAACGGTCAGAGCCCAGGTCTGACAGAACCTGTAGTTAACGGTCAGAGCCCAGGTCTGACAGAACCTGTGGTTAACGGTCAGAGCCCAGGTCTGACAGAACCTGTGGTTAACGGTCAGAGTCCAGGTCTGAAAGAACCTGTGGTTAACGGTCAGAGCCCAGGTCTGACAGAACCTGTGGTTAACGGTCAGAGTCCAGGTCTGACAGAACCTGTGGTTAACGGTCAGAGCCCAGGTCTGACAGAACCTTTGGTTAACGGTCAGAGCCCAGGTCTGACAGAACCTGTGGTTAACGGTCAGAGCCCAGGTCTGACAGAACCTTTGGTTAACGGTCAGAGCCCAGGTCTGACAGAACCTGTGGTTAACGATCAGAGCCCAGGTCTGACAGAACCTGTGGTTAACGGTCAGAGCCCAGGTCTGACAGAACCTGTGGTTAACGGTCAGAGCCCAGGTCTGACAGAACCTGTGGTTAACGGTCAGAGCCCAGGTCTGACAGAACCTGTGGTTAACGATCAGAGCCCAGGTCTGACAGAACCTGTGGTTAAAGGTCAGAGCCCAGGTCTGACAGAACCTGTGGTTAACGGTCAGAGCCCAGGTCTGACAGAACCTGTGGTTAACGGTCAGAGCCCAGGTCTGACAGAACCTGTGGTTAACGGTCAGAGCCCAGGTCTAACAGAACCTGTGGTTAACGGTCAGAGCCCAGGTCTGACAGAACCTGTGGTTAACGGTCAGAGCCCAGGTCTGACAGAACCTGTGGTTAAAGGTCAGAGCCCAGGTCTGACAGAACCTGTGGTTAACGGTCAGAGCCCAGGTCTGACAGAACCTGTGGTTAAAGGTCAGAGCCCAGGTCTGACAGAACCTGTGGTTAACGGTCAGAGCCCAGGTCTGACAGAACCTGTGGTTAACGGTCAGAGCCCAGGTCTGACAGAACCTGTGGTTAACGGTCAGAGCCCAGGTCTGACAGAACCTGTGGTTAACGGTCAGAGCCCAGGTCTGACAGAACCTGTGGTTAACGGTCAGAGCCCAGGTCTGACAGAACCTGTGGTTAAAGGTCAGAGCCCAGGTCTGACAGAACCTGTGGTTAACGGTCAGAGCCCAGGTCTGACAGAACCTGTGGTTAACGGTCAGAGCCCAGGTCTGACAGAACCTGTGGTTAACGGTCAGAGCCCAGGTCTGACAGAACCTGTGGTTAACGGTCGGAGCCCAGGTCTGACAGAACCTGTGGTTAACGGTCAGAGCCCAGGTCTGACAGAACCTGTGGTTAACGGTCAGAGCCCAGATGTGACAGAACCTGTGGTTAACGGTCAGAGCCCAGGTCTGACAGAACCTGTGGTTAACGGTCAGAGCCCAGGTCTGACAGAACCTGTGGTTAACGGTCAGAGCCCAGGTCTGACAGAACCTGTGGTTAAAGGTCAGAGCCCAGGTCTGACAGAACCTGTGGTTAACGGTCAGAGCCCAGGTCTGACAGAACCTGTGGTTAACGGTCAGAGCCCAGGTCTGACAGAACCTGTGGTTAACGGTCAGAGCCCAGGTCTGACAGAACCTGTGGTTAACGGTCGGAGCCCAGGTCTGACAGAACCTGTGGTTAACGGTCAGAGCCCAGGTCTGACAGAACCTGTGGTTAACGGTCAGAGCCCAGATGTGACAGAACCTGTGGTTAACGGTCAGAGCCCAGGTCTGACAGAACCTGTGGTTAACGGTCAGAGCCCAGGTCTGACAACCTGTGGTTAACGGTCAGAGCCCAGGTCTGACAGAACCTGTGGTTAACGGTCAGAGCCCAGGTCTGACAGAACCTGTGGTTAAAGGTCAGAGCCCAGGTCTGACAGAACCTGTGGTTAACGGTCAGAGCCCAGGTCTGACAGATCCTGTGGTTAACGGTCAGAGCCCAGGTCTGACAGAACCTGTGGTTAACGGTCAGAGCCCAGGTCTGACACAACCTGTGGTTAACGGTCAGAGCCCAGGTCTGACAGAACCTGTGGTTAACGGTCAGAGCCCAGGTCTGACAGAACCTGTGGTTGACGTTCAGAGCCCAGGTCTGACAGAACCTGTGGTTAACGGTCATAGCCCAGGTCTGACAGAACCTGTGGTTAACGGTCAGAGCCCAGGTCTGACAGAACAGAACATGAAGACGATCTAGGTGCTGCTGTAACCCCTCTTTAGTGGGAGACAGCAGCACCAGTTAATCTGTCTACAGCAGACACTTGATTTCAGTGTTGTGTCGGGTGAGACCAGTTGCTGCTGATTCTTCTAATGTTTTTGCCAATTCATTAATGTAGATGTTAAATAGTGTTGGCCGCCCTGATTCACTCCCCGTCCCTGAGAGAAGAAGTCTGTTTGCTTGTTGTTAATTCATTAATGTAGATGTTAAATAGTGTTGGACTTATTGGGCAGCCCTGTTTCACTCCACGTCCCTGAGAGAAGAAGTCTGTTTGTTGTTGTTAATTCATTAATGTAGATGTTAAATAGTGTTGGACCTTTTGGGCAGCCCTGTTTCACTCCACGTCCCTGAGAGAAGAAGTCTGTTGGCTTGTTGTTAATTCATTAATGTAGATGTTAAATAGTGTTGGACTTATTGGGCAGCCCTGTTTCACTCCACGTCCCTGAGAGAAGAAGTCTGTTTGTTGTTGTTAATTCATTAATGTAGATGTTAAATAGTGTTGGACCTTTTGGGCAGCCCTGTTTCACTCCCCGTCCCTGAGAGAAGAAGTCTGTTGGCTTGTTGTTAATTCATTAATGTAGATGTTAAATAGTGTTGGACTTATTGGGCAGCCCTGTTTCACTCCCCGTCCCTGAGAGAAGAAGTCTGTTTGTTGTTGTTAATTCATTAATGTAGATGTTAAATAGTGTTGGACTTATTGGGCAGCCCTGTTTCACTCCCCGTCCCTGAGAGAAGAAGTCTGTTTGCTTGTTGTTAATTCATTAATGTAGATGTTATATAGTGTTGGACTTATTGGGCAGCCCTGTTTCACTCCACGTCCCTGAGAGAAGAAGTCTGTTTGTTGTTGTTAATTCATTAATGTAGATGTTAAATAGTGTTGGACCTATTGGGGAGCCCTGTTTCACTCCCCGTCCCCGAGAGAAGAAGTCTGTTTGCTTGTTGCCAATTTTAACCACACATTTGTTTTTAGTGTACATTGATTTAATAACATCACATGTTTTCCCTCCAATACCACTTTCTATTAGTTTATAAAAAAAGACCTTCGTGGCAAATTGATTCAAATGCTTTCTTGAAATCTACAAAACACAAGTAGATTTTGCCTTTGTTTTGGTTTACTTGTTTATCAATTAGTGTGGAGGGTGTAAATGTGGTCTGTTGTACGATCATTTAAAAAAAAATCCAATCTGGCTTCTGCTCAGGACGTTGTGTTTGTCAAGGAAATGATGTAGTCTGCTATTTATAATACTGCAGAGAATTTTCCCCAATTTGCTGTTAACGCAAATTCCTCTGTAATTATTTGGGTCAAATTTGTCTCCATTTTTATAGATTGGTGTGATCAATCCCTGGTTCCAAATATCGGGGGAAATACCTGCAGTGAGGATAATGTTGAAGAGTTTGAGCCAATTTGAATTTGTGGTCTGTATATTTGATCATTTCATTTAAAATACCATCAGCACCACAGGCCTTTTGGGGTTGGAGAGTGCGTAGTTTTTCCAATAGTTCTTCTTCTGTAATTGGGGTATCCACAGGATTCTGATAGTCTTTGACTGCTGATTCAAGGATTTGTCATTTTTCTTGTTTATCTTTTTGTTCTGGGCTCTTTGTTATATTGCTGTAGAGGTTTGCAAAGTGATTTCTCCACATATCCCCATCCTGGAGAGCCAGTTCCTCATGATGAGGTGTGTTTAATTTATTCCAATTCTCCCAGAAGTGATTCTGTTTGATTCTATGGATTCCTCAATTCCATCCAGCTGATTTCTAATGTTCTGTTCCTTTGTTCTTAGGGTGTGTTTGTATTGCTTCAGTGTTTCCCCCTATTGAAGGTGTATATTGTTGTTGTCTGGTTCTCTGTGTTTTTGATTATATATATTTCTCAATGACTTTCTTAGATTTTTGCAATCATTATCAAACCATTTTTCATTATCTGTTATTTCTGGTTTGCTCTTATGCTTCTTTAAATTAGCCAAGGAGGATAATTTGTCAAATATAAAGTTTGTTACAAACGGCCAAATTTACACCTTCGTTGCTGAAGGAGAATATTAAGGCTAAAAAGTTGTCCAGGAGAGATTGTATTTTTTGGCTACTAATTGCTTTTTGGTAGATGTCTGTACTGTTTGCACTCCATCTATAGGCCTGTTTTGTACCATGTCATTCATTTGGCTGTGATGCTTCATGGTTGGGTTCTGCTCTTCTCAGATACACTGTGATTTTACTGTGGTCTGAGAGAGGTGTTAGTGGGCTGACTGTGAAGGCTCTGAGAGAGGTGTTAGTGGGTTGACTGTGAAGGCTCTGAGAGAGGTGTTAGTGGGCTGACTGTGAAGGCTCTGAGAGAGGTGTTAGTGGGCTGACTGTGAAGGCTCTGAGAGAGGTGTTAGTGGGCTGACTGTGAAGGCTCTGAGAGAGATGTTAGTGGGTTGACTGTGAAGGCTCTGAGAGAGGTGTTAGTGGGCTGACTGTAAACGCTCTGAGAGAGGTGTTAGTGGGCTGACTGTGAAAGCTATGAGAGAGGTGTTAGTGGGCTGACTGTGAAGGCTCTGAGAGAGGTGTTAGTGGGCTGACTGTGAAGGCTCTGAGAGAGATGTTAGTGGGTTGACTGTGAAGGCTCTGAGAGAGGTGTTAGTGGGCTGACTGTAAACGCTCTGAGAGAGGTGTTAGTGGGCTGACTGTGAAGGCTTTGAGAGAGGTGTTAGTGGGCTGACTGTGAAGGCTCTGAGAGAGGTGTTAGTGGGCTGACTGTAAAGGCTCTGAGAGAGGTGTCAGTGGGCTGACTGTGAAGGCTATGAGAGAGGTGTCAGTGGGCTGACTGTGAAGGCTCTGAGAGAGGTGTTAGTGGGCTGACTGTGAAGGCTCTGAGAGAGGTGTCAGTGGGCTGACTGTGAAGGCTCTGAGAGAGGTGTTAGTGGGTTGACTGTGAAGGCTCTGAGAGAGGTGTTAGTGGGCTGACTGTGAAGGCTCTGAGAGAGGTGTTAGTGGGCTGACTGTGAAGGCTCTGAGAGAGGTGTTAGTGGGCTGACTGTGAAGGCTCTGAGAGACTCTGGATTTAGGTCGGTGAGGAAGTAGTCTACAGTGCTGCTGCCAAGGGATGAGCTGTAGGTGTACCGACCAAAAGAGTCCCCTCTCAGCCTACCATTGACTATGTACAGACCCAGTGTTCGACAGAGCTGTAGGTGTACCTACCAAAAGAGTCCCCTCTCAGCCTACCATTGACCATGTACAGACCCAGTGTTCCACAGAGCTGAAGGTGTACCGACCAAAAGAGTCCCCCCTCAGCCTACCATTGACTATGTACAGACCCAGTGTTCCACAGCCTAACATTGACTATGTACAGACCAGTGTTCCACAGAGCTGAAGGTGTACCGACCAAAAGAGTCCCCCCTCAGCCTACCATTGACTATGTACAGACCCAGTGTTCCACAGAGCTTCACGAGCTGTACTCCGTTTTTGTTTTTCACTTTGTCATAGTTGTTTCTGTGGGGGTATATGGGGAGGGAAAGGTTGTTGCTTCCTGGTAGGTGTTTATCCCCATCACTGTTAATAGTGTCTTGTTCTTCTGCTGTTCTAGCATTCAGGTCTCCACAGACCAGTACGTTGCCTTGGGCCTGAAAGTGACTCATCTCCCCCTCTAGAATGGAGAAACTCTCTTCATTGAAGTAGGGTGACTCTGAGGGGGGGATGTACAGTGGGGCAAAAAAGGTTGTGGACAGGTGTCTTTTATACTGATAACAAGTTCAAACAGGTGCCATTAATACAGGTAACGAGTGGAGGACAGAGGAGCCTCTTAAAGAAGAAGTTACAGGTCTGTGAGAGCCAGAAATCTTGCATGTTTGGAGGTGACCAAATACTTATTTTCCACCATAATTTGCAAATAAATTCATTAAAAATCCTACAATGTGATTTTCTGGATTTTTTTTTCTCATTTTGTCTGTCATAGTTGAAGTGTACCTATGATGAAAATTACAGGCCTCTCTCATATTTTTAAGTGGGAGAACTTGCACAATTGGTGGCTGACTAAATACTTTTTTGCCCCACTGTATGTGGCACAGAGGAAGACGTTTTTATCTGTCAAGATGGTCTCCTTGTTGATTTTTAACCAGATAAAGAATTCTCCTGTTTTGATCAATTCGATTGAATAAATTAGTTAAGATTTATACCATATTAGCATTCCCCCTGTGTCTCTACCCTGTCCTGAGTCTCTGCCCTGTCCCGAGTCTCTGCCCTGTCCCGAGTCTCTGCCCTGTCCCGAGTCTCTGCCCTGTCCCGAGTCTCTGCCCTGTCCCTAGTCTCTGCCCTGTCCCTAGTCCCTGCCCTGTCCTGAGTCTCTGCCCTGTCCTGAGTCTCTGCCCGGTCCTGAGTCTCTGCCCGGTCCTGAGTCTCTGCCCGGTCCTGAGTCTCTGCTCGGTCCTGAATCTCTGCCCTGTCCTGAGTCTCTGCCCTGTCCTGAGTCTCTGCCCTGTCCCGAGTCTCTGCCCGGTCCCGAGTCTCTGCCCGGTCCCGAGTCTCTGCCCTGTCCCGAGTCTCTGCCCTGTCCCGAGTCTCTGCCCTGTCCCGAGTCTCTGCCCTGTCCCGAGTCTCTGCCCTGCCCCGAGTCTCTGCCCTGTGTGATTCCTTTTAATTTAGTGGTTGGTATGATTATCTCCCTATAACCTAGTGGACAGCCAGTGGAAACATCACCTCTGCACCATGTTTCCTGTAGTACTAGAATATCAACATCATCCATTTCTTTCAGGAAGTCTGGGTTCCTGCTCTTTAGTCCAGAAGCAAAGGACTTCAATCCTTGTAAATTCCAACATGCAACGTAAAAAGATTTCATAACTTGTTTTTCTTTTTTTCTTAACCTTCAAGATGAGACAAACACTCACAATCCAACAAGAACTATTAAAATAGGATTTTTAAATTAAAGTAAACTCTTATTATGCAAATGTGATTTGTTTATAATTTAAGATATCATTTGTGTCATGTCACTTGGGTGGGTGTAGTGTGAGGATGGTGGAGTTCTTGTGCTCATCTTACCGTGACCCTCGGCCTATCACATGTGAGCATCCATGACCCTCGGCCTATCACATGTGAGCATAGTAGACTCAGCATTTGTTTAATGTCACTCATTTGGTTGGTGGGGGCTGGGCCAGTTGCTCCTCTCACAGCCTGTGCGTAGCTCTGCCTGCTGGGCTGCTCTCTCTCTGTGTCTGTCTGTCTGTCTGTCTGTCTGTCTGTCTGTCTGTCTTCTGTCCTCTCTCTTCTCTTCTCTCCTCTCTCTCCTCTCTCTCTTCTCTCCTCTCTCTCTTCTCTCCTCTCTCTTCTCTCCTCTCTCTTCTCTCCTCTCCTCTTTCTCTCTCTCTCTCTTCTCTCCTCTCTCCTCTCTCCTCTCTCTTCTCTCCTCTCCTCTTTCTCTCTCTCTCTCTCTTCTCTCCTCTCTCCTCTCTCCTCTCTCCTCTCTCCTCTCTCTTCTCTCTTCTCTCTTCTCTCCTCTCTCCTCTCTCCTCTCTCCTCTCTCTCTCTCTCTCTCTCTCTCTCTCTCTCTCTCTCTCTCTCTCTCTCTCTCTCTCTCTCTCTCTCTCTCTCTCTCTCTCTCTCTCTCTCTCTCTCTCTCTCTCTCTCTCTCTCTCTCTCTCTTCTGTCTCTGTGTGTCTCTGTCTCTGTCTCTCTCTCTCTCTCTTCTCTCTCTCACTTCTCTCTCTTCTCTCTCTGTGTGTCTCTGTGTCTCTGTCTCTGTCTCTGTCTCTCTGTCTGTGTCAAATATCCCAATGAACGCCCCACCTCCCAGCGACATAGACTTTTAAGAATGGAGAGGTCTTCTCGTGGTCCCGCCCCTCTCCCCCCTCCATCTTTTTTTTCTTCTTTAAAGCTGGTTTTTATTGGTCATATTATGGTCTGTAGCAGTGGCTGCATCCATGGAGACGGGCAAGGCACTAGCCACCATTTAAATATGCAGGTCTTCATTCCTCAATCGTTTCAAGTCCTGTTACCATGACAGGAACAGGAACAGGTCTACCTCCGACAGCCACATCCTCCCTTCCAGAGCGTCTGCTCTCTCTGCTGCTGCCGCTGAGAGACGTCCCTGTTGACCAGAGAACTCTATTCCATATGGGCCCTACTGAAAATTAGGGTGGATTTGGGACGCAGTTCCCTCTCTCTCTTAATCCTTTTTATCTACCTGTAATGATTGTTTAAACTAAATGAATATATTGCCTTTTCTCCGCAGCAGTGCGCTCCCCTCCTCCCTTCTTCCTTCTCATTTTATGAAGCAAACTCCAATCCAGCCAATCCAGGGGGGGGCACTTCCAGTTTAACTCCAGAATATCTTTCATGGCTGAGCACGTCTCCGTTTTGAAAAACATATTAGAAGGACTATTAAAACTCTTGAGGTTCCTCCTGAATGCTGATGCATGTCTCTGTCTCTCTGACTGACTGAAACATCCCACTTCCAAATGACTGTCTTCAACAGGGAACCGAACACTAGGTTCTGCCATTACTCACTTCTTTAGTTTGGTTTGTGGTTGTGTTTTGTTTAAACTCCTTTGGTAGCTTATCAATACATTGATTGATTTCTGTGTGGCTGTGATGAATAGGCTGCTATTTGTCTTGACTCTTCGTCTGGAGATAAAAAACACAGAGAACAAAATGCAAAACACAAAGCGCAATTTAAATCCAAACCACCAAAAGTGAATAATATTTGCATTAATTCAAGTTAGTGGTCGTGGACCAGTCTGCAAGACAAATGTGTGTCCACTACATCAACGCTGATGTGTCCTTTAAACCAAATGATAAAGAAGCATTTCCACACGTCTTTTCGAAAATACTTTTCGTTTATGTAGATTTATGTAGATTTAGCTAATGGAACTGCCTGCATAGAGAGCAGAGGAGGCTGGTGGGAGGAGCTTTATGAGGTAATAGAGAGCAGAGGAGGCTGGTGGGAGGAGCTTTATGAGGTAATAGAGAGCAGAGGAGGCTGGTGGGAGGAGCTTTGAAGTAATAGAGAGCAGAGGAGGCTGGTGAGAGGAGCTTTATGAGGTAATAGAGAGCAGAGGAGGCTGGTGGGAGGAGCTTTGAGGGAGCAGAGGAGGCTGGTGGGAGGAGCTTTGAGGTAATAGAGAGCAGAGGAGGCTGGTGGGAGGAGCTTTGAGGTAATAGAGAGCAGAGGAGGTTGGTGGGAGGAGCTTTATGAGGTAATAGAGAGCAGAGGAGGCTGGTGGGAGGAGCTTTGAGGTAATAGAGAGCAGAGGAGGTTGGTGGGAGGAGCTTTATGAGGTAATAGAGAGCAGAGGAGGCTGGTGGGAGGAGCTTTGAAGTAATAGCGAGCAGAGGAGGCTGGTGGGGGGAGCTTTGAGGTAATAGAGAGCAGAGGAGGCTGGTGGGAGGAGCTTTGATGTAATAGAGAGCAGAGGAGGCTGGTGGGAGGAGCTTTATGAGGTAATAGAGAGCAGAGGAGGCTGGTGGGAGGAGCTTTGAAGTAATAGAGAGCAGAGGAGGCTGGTGGGGGGAGCTTTGAGGTAATAGAGAGCAGAGGAGGCTGGTGGGAGGAGCTTTGAGGGAGCAGAGGAGGCTGGTGGGAGGAGCTTTGAGGTAATAGAGAGCAGAGGAGGCTGGTGGGAGGAGCTTTGAGGTAATAGAGAGCAGAGGAGGCTGGTGGGAGGAGCTTTGAGGGAGCAGAGGAGGCTGGTGGGAGGAGCTTTGAGGTAATAGAGAGCAGAGGAGGCTGGTGGGAGGAGCTTTGAGGTAATGGCTGGAATGGAATTAATGGAACGGTACCAAATGTTTCCTTTTTAAAAATGTTTAACTTTACCCCCTTTTCTCCCCAATTTCATGGTATCCCATTGTTAGTAGCTACTATCTTGTTTCATCGCTACAACTCCGTACGGGCTCAGGAGAGACGAAGGTCAAAAGCCATGCGTCCTCCGATACACAACCCAACCAAGCCGCACTGCTTCTTAACACAGCGCCCTCCAACCCGGAAGCCAGCCGCACCAATGTGTCGGAGGAAACACCGTGCACCTGGCAACCTGGTTAGCGCGCACTGCGCCCGACCCTCCACAGGAGTCGCTGGTGCGCGATGAGACAACGATATCCCTACCGACCAAACCCTCCCTAACCCGGACGACGCTGCCGGCCAATTGTTTGTCGGCTGTCTTTGGTGGCACAGATAGCACTGCGATGCAGTGCCCCTGACCACTGCGCCACCTGGGAGGCCCCGGAAAAACACATGTTTAACTCCGTTTCATTGGTTGCAATCCAACCATTTAGAATGAGCCTGTCCTCCTTTAGCTCCTCCCACCAGCCTCCTGTGATGGAGATAAGTGATCAATTCAAGGAGACTTAGTTAGATGCATGGAAAGGAATTTCTAGACTATGGTGATAAGGAATGTGACTGACTATACAACTTGTAGAGGTGTGTGTGCGTGCGTGCGTGCGTGATAAATAGGTGTTTTTGCAACTAAAAAAAAAACAGAATCTAATGAGAGCATTCTTGTTATTATTCAGTCCGTACTTCACTAGCTAACTCATCTCCCACCTTGTATTTGCCTGTGTGTGTGTGTGTGTGTGTGTTATTATTCAGTCCATACTTCACTAGCTAACTCATCTCCCACCTTGTATTTGTGTGTGTGTGTGTGTGTGTGTGTGTGTGTGTGTGATTATTCAGTCCGTACTTCACTAGCTAACTCATCTCCCACCTTGTATTTGTGTGTGTGTGTGTGTGTGTGTGTGTGTGTGTGATTATTCAGTCCGTACTTCACTAGCTAACTCATCTCCCACCTTGTATTTGAATCCTGTGTTAATCCTAATCTACAAAGAGGATGGAAGCAGGATGAGGCAGCAGTCAGCGTTGAGGATTTCCTGTCTGTCTCCTAACCCTCCCACTCGCCTGCCGTTGAGCTCTGCTCACACTGAAATCTGAGTCCCAAATGACACGCTAGTCCATATGTAGTGCCCTACTTTTAACCCGAGCTCAGGTTTAAAGTAGGGCACGATGTTAGGGAACAAGCTGCCATTTAGGACAGCAGCCTGAGAGACGAGGCTGCCGCGGTGTTGGCTGAGTGATGAGTTGGGGGTCTTAACCTGCAGACTGGGGTTCGGAGCCGCTCGCCATATCTTCCCTCGCCACATTTCACCCCCACCACACCTCTAGTGCATCCCAAACGGCACCCTATTCCCGACATAGTGCACTAAATATGACCAGGGCCCATATGGCACTCATACAAGCCCAGGTCAAAGATAGTAAAACTATGTAGGGAATAGGGTGCCATTTTGGACAGAAATCCTGCAAGCCTGTCTTCCACAATACCCTCCAATCCCTGTTAAATAGGGGATGGATCTGATTATATAGTGTAGAGTAGACAAAGCCTTCGCACCAATTAGCCTGCTGTACAGAGTTGAAGCTGTTATTTATGACAGTCCTCTCTCGCTTTGTCTCTCTCTCTCTCTCTCTCTCTCTCGTCTCTCTCTCTCTCCTCATCTCGCGCTCTCTCTTTTCCTCTCTCTCTCATCATCTTTCTCTCTCCTCTCTCATCATCTTTCTCTCTCCTCATCTCTCTTCCTCTCGCTCTCTCTTATCATCTTTCTCTCTCCTCTCGCTCTCTCTTTTTCTCTCTCTCATCATCTTTCTCTCCTCTCTCTCATCTTTCTCTCCCCTCATCTCTCTCTCTCTCTCACACTCTCTCTCTCTAACTCACCTACCTAAGGCAAAGAGTTTTGACGCACACAACCTTTAATCTCATCTCACTGCAGAGTCCCAACACCACCAGTCTTTAATCTCATCTCACTGCAGAGTCCCAACACCACCAGTCTTTAATCTCATCTCACTGCAGAGTCCCAACACCACCAGTCTTTAATCTCATCTCACTGCAGAGTCCCAACACCACCAGTCTCCTCTGACTGCAGAGCCCCAACACCACCAACCTCCTCTCACTGCAGAGTCCCAACACCCACCAATCTCCTCTGACTGCAGAGCCCCAACACCACCAGTCTTTAATCTCATCTCACTGCAGAGTCCCAACACCCACCAATCTCCTCTGACTGCAGAGCCCCAACACCACCAACCTCCTCTCACTGCAGAGTCCCAACACCCACCAACCTCCTCTCACTGCAGAGTCCCAACACCCACCAGTCTCCTCTGACTGCAGAGCCCCAACACCACCAACCTCCTCTCACTGCAGAGTCCCAACACCCACCAACCTCCTCTCACTGCAGAGTCCCAACACCCACCAGTCTTTGCACCAATCAGCAGTCTAAGAAAGGAAACAGGAACTAAATGAGAGGGGAGTCTTCATGGTTACCATGGTTACCATTCATGTTATATTTCTCCAAACAGGCTGAACTGTGCTTCTCTTTTAGCTCCTCTGTTAATTACAGCATGTTTAGACGCGGTGCAATCGAAGAGGTCAACGTCATTTAGAAACCTGATACGGGTGAGAAGGAGTTAGAACTGCATACACACGCTGTACGTGTGTGTGTGTGTGTGTGTGTGTTTGTGTGTGTGTGTGTGTGTGTGTGTGTGTGAGTGTGTGAATGTGTGTGTGTGTGAATGTGTGTGTGTGTGTTAATGTGTGTGTGTGTTAATGTATGTGTTAGTTTGTGTTAGTGTGTGTTAGTGTGTGTTAGTTTGTGTTTGTGTGTGTGTGTTAGTGTGTTTTAGTGTGTGTTAGTATGTGTTAGTATGTGTTAGTTTGTGTTAGTGTGTGTTTGTGTGTGTGTATTAGTGTGGGTGTGGGTGTGTGTTAGTGGGTGTGTGTTAGTGTGTGTGTGTGTGTGTGTGTGTGTGTGAGAGAGGTGGGCCTCTGGGGGTGTTACAAGGGAGAATATCATTAGTTATTCGATTATTAAGGAATCTAATGCATCACTAATTATTAGAGAGCAATTAACACCATCCTGCCATTCAGTGACTCTGTATTCAGGGGGGAATAAATCAAAGCAGAAAGTAATATTTCTGTTGTTAATCTTTTCCGTAGGTCGAAACACTCTGAGGCACGGTCCTGTAGCTAGCCTAGCCGCACTCCTGTCAACATTAACATGCCATGTTTCCCCTCCAGCTGTCGGTGTTCGTGGTAAAGGAGAGGAGTACCATGTTAATATTTGATTCCTTGAGTAATCACTGTCGTCGTCGTCGTCGTCCCCCCACCCCACCCAATGTTGCCTCTAAGTGTGTATAATTAATGGTTGCGCTGCAGGCAAACACTTAAATAAAGGACCGTTTTGTCCTAATTATAGACTTTTCTCTTTTGGTTTAAGTGAAAGCCTTTTACTAGCGGAGATGATTACTAATGCTGTTATATTGACTGTGGACCATTTACTGGCCCCGTCGGCCAATATGCTAATACACTAATATGCGAATGCTAATATGCTTATGCTAATACGCTAACATGCTAATGCTAATATGCTAATGCTAATATGCTAATGCTAATATGCTTATGCTAATACGCTAACATGCTAATGCTAATATGCTAATGCTATTATGATATTGGGATGCAGTTTCCTGTATTTAAAAAAAATAAAAAAAAATAAAAATTGTAATAGCTCTTTGATACCATAAGTGCAGGTATTGCTGCAAAGTCAGATGTGTAAGTGCTCTTGTACAACATACTAATAACACATAATATAAAGTTGTTTTTAAATGTTAGTGTTTCTAGAGCTGAATTATGGATTGCGTTGATGATGAAAACTAATCAATGATGATTAGTTATCTTTATTGGAGAAATATTGGACTAATATATAGACCTATAAAATAATATTGTACCTTTTTTTATTTTTTGTATTCGCTAATATCCACCAACCTGTACATAATGCTCCAAACATTAGATAGCAAGCATTATAGATTGTAGCCTAGTGGTTAGAGCGTTGGACTAGTAACCGAAAGGTTGCAAGATCGAATCCCAGAGCTGACAAGGTACAAATCTGTTGTTCTGCCCATGAACAAGGCAGTGGCCTGCCCTGTAGATGGCAGGCCATCGTTGAAAATATGAATTAACTGACTTGTCTAGTTAAATAAAGGTAAAATAAAAAAATAAAAAAATTGTCTTTGTAGATTTTTCGTTCCAACCGCCGTGTCTACACAGGTGAACGGATGATCCCACCGTGAAGCATGGAGGGTGATGGTGTGGTTCCCACCATGAAGCATGGAGGAGGAGGTGTGATGGTGTGGTTCCCACCGTGAAGCTTGGAGGAGGAGGTGTGATGGTGTGGTTCCCACCGTGAAGCATGGAGGAGGAGGTGTGATGGTGTGGTTCCCACCATGAAGCATGGAGGAGGAGATGTGATGGTGCTTTTCTGGTGACATCATGATTTATTTAGAATTCAAGGCACACCAAGAAGAAGAGTGATGGAGTGCTGCATCAGAAAACCTGGCCTCCACAATCAGCTGACCTCAATCAAATTGAGATGGTTTGGGATGAGTTGGATGAGTGAAAGAAAAGCAGCCAACAAGTGCTCAGCATATGTGGGAACTCCTTCAAGACTGTTGGAAAAGCATTCCTCATGAAGCTGGTTGAGAGAATTTTATTTATTTATTTCACCTTTATTTAACCAGGTAGGCAAGTTGAGAACAAGTTCTCATTTACAATTGCGACCTGGCCAAGATAAAGCAAAGCAGTTCGACACATACAACAACACAGAGTTACACATGGAGTAAAACAAACATACAGTCAATAATTCTACATACAATGTGAGCAAGTGAGGTGAGGTGAGATAAGGGAGGTAAAGGCAAAAAAAAGGCCATGGTGGAGAAGTAAATACAATATAGCAAGTAAAACACTGGAATGGTACATTTGCAGTGGAAGAATGTGCAAAGTAGAAATATAAATAATGGGGTGTAAAGGAGCACAATCTATAAATACAGTAGGGGAAGGTAGTTGTTTGGGATAAATTATAGATGGGCTATGTACAGTTGCAGTAATCTGTGAGCTGCTCTGACAGCTGGTGCTTAAAGCTAGTGAGGGAGATGTGAGTCTCCAGTTTCAGAGATTTTTGTAGTTTGTTCCAGTCATTGGCAGCAGAGAACTGGAAGGAGAGGCGGCCAAAGGAAGAATTGGTTTTGGGGGTGACCAGAGAGATATACCTGCTGGATGGCGTGCTACAGGTGGGTGCTGCTATGGTGACCAGCGAGCTGAGATAAGGGGGGACTTTACCTAGCAAGGTCTTGTAGATGACCTGGAGCCAGTGGATTTGGCGACGAGTATGAAGGCGAGGGCCAGCCAACGAGAGTGTACAGGTCGCAGTGGTGGGTAGTATATGGGGCTTTGGTGACAAAACGGATTGCACTGTGATAGACTGCATCCAATTTATTGAGTAGGGTATTAGAGGCTATTTTGTAAATTACATCGTCGAGGATCGGTAGGATGGTCAGTTTTACAAGGGTATGTTTGGCAGCATGAGTGAAGGATGCTTTGTTGCGAAATAGGAAGCAGATTCTTGATTTAATTATGGATTGGAGATGCTTAATGTGAGTCTGGAAGGAGAGTTTACAGTCTAGCCCAGACACCTAGGTATTTGTAGTTGTCCACATATTCTAAGTCAGAACCGTCCAGAGTAGTGATGTTGGACAGGCGGGTAGGTGCAGGTAGCGATTGGTTGAAGAGCATGCATTTAGTTTTACTTGTATTTAAGAGCAATTGGAGGCCACGGAAGGAGAGTTGTATGGCATTGAAGCTTGCCTGGAGGGTTGTTAACACAGTGTCCAAAGAAGGGCCAGAAGTATACAGAATGGTGTCGTCTGCGTAGAGGTGGATCAGAGAATCACCAGCAGCAAGAGCGACATCTACATGAGTCCATATGTGTTGTTTCATAGTTGATGTCTTCACTATTATTCTACAATGTAGAAAATGTTAAAAATAAAGAAAACCCCTTGAATGAGTAGGTGTCCTAACGTTTGACTGGTACTGTGTATATCTTGCTATGTCTCACTCTCACTCTCTCTAGCTCTCTACAGTATATCTATCTATCTCTCTATCAATTCAAAGTGCTTTATTGGCATGAGAAACGTGTTTACATGACCAAAGCAAGTGGAATAGACAATAAACAAGGGAAATAAACATTTATACTTACAAAGATTGCATCTCTCTCTCTCCCCAGCTCTCTCTCTCTCCCCAGCTCTCTCTCACTCTCTCTCCCCAGTTCACTCTCTCTCCCCAGCTCCCTCTCTCTCCCCAGCTCTCTCTCTCTCCCCAGCTCTCTCTCTCTCCCCAGCTCACTCTCTCTCCCCAGCTCACTCTCTCTCCCCAGCTCACTCTCTCTCCCCAGCCTTCTCTCTCTCCCCAGCTCCCTCTCACTCTCTCCCCAGCTCTCTCTCTCTCCCCAGCTCCCTCTCACTCTCTCTCCCCAGCTCCCTCTCACTCTCTCTCCCCAGCTCTCTCTCTCTCCCCAGCTCTCTCTCACTCTCTCTCCCCAGCTCTCTCTCTCTCCCCAGCTCCCTCTCACTCTCTCCCCAGCTCACTATCTCTCCCCAGCTCTCTCTCTCTCCCCAGTTTCCTCTCACTCTCTCTCCCCAGCTCACTATCTCTCCCCAGCTCTCTCTCTCTCCCCAGCTCTCTCTCACTCTCTCTCCCCAGCTCCCTCTCACTCCCCAGCTCCCTCTCACTCTCTCTCCCCAGCTCACTATCTCTCCCCAGCTCTCTCTCTCTCCCCAGCTCCCTCTCACTCTCTCTCCCCAGCTCCCTCTCACTCTCTCTCCCCAGCTCTCTCAATTCAATTCAAGGGGCTTTATTGGCATGGGAAACATGTGTTAACATTGCCAAAGCAAGTGAGGTAGATAATATGCAAAAGTGAAATAAACAATAAAAATGAACAGTAAACATTACACATACAGACGTTTCAAAATAGTAAAGACATTACAAATGTCATATATTATATATATATATATATATATAATATATATATATATATATATATATATATATATATATATACAGTGTTGTAACAATGTACAGATGGTTAAAGTACACAAGGGAAAATAAATAAGCATAAATATGGGTTGTATTTACAATGGTGTTTGTTCTTCACTGGTTGCCCTTTTCTTGTGGCAACAGGTCACAAATCTTGCTGCTGTGATGGCACACTGTGGAATTTCACCCAGTAGATATGGGAGTTTATCAAAATTGGGTTTGTTTTCGAATTCTTTGTGGATCTGTGTAATCTGAGGGAAATATGTCTCTCTAATATGGTCATACATTGGGCAGGAGGTTAGGAAGTGCAGCTCAGTTTCCACCTCATTTTGTGGGCAGTGAGCACATAGCCTGTCTTCTCTTGAGAGCCATGTCTGTTTATGGCGGCCTTTCTCAATAGCAAGGCTATGCTCACTAAGTTTGTACATAGTCAAAACTTTCCTTAAGTTTGGGTCAGTCACAGTGGTCAGGTATTCTGCCACTGTGTACTCTCTTTTTAGGGCCAAATACCATTCTAGTTTGCTCTGTTTTTTTGTTAATTCGTTCCAATGTGTCAAGTAATTATCTTTTTGTTTTCTCATGATTTGGTTGGGTCTAATTGTGTTGCTGTCCTGGGGCTCTGTAGGGTGTGTTTGTGTTTGTGAACAGATCCCCAGGACCAGCTTGCATAGGGGACTCTTCTCCAGGTTAATTTCTCTGTAGGTGATGGCTTTGTTATGGAAGGTTTGTGAATCGCTTCCTTTTAGGGGGTTGTAGAATTTAACGGCTCTTTTCTGGATTTTGATAATTAGTGGGTATCGGCCTAATTCTGCTCTGCTTGCATTATTTGGTGTTCTACGTTGTACACTGAGGATATATTTGCAGAATTCTGCGTGCAGAGTCTCAATTTGGTGTTTGTCCAATTTGTGAAGTCTTGGTTGGTGAGCGGACCCTAGACCTCCCAACCATAAAGGGCAATGGGCTCTATGACTGATTCAAGTATTTTTAGTCAGATCCTAATTTGCATGTTGAAATTTATGTTCATTTTGATGGCATAGAAGGCCCTTCTTGCCTTGTCTCTCAGATCGTTCACAGCTTTGTGGAAGTTACCTGTGGCGCTGATGTTTAGGCCAAGGTATGTATAGTTTTTTGTGTGCTCTAGGGCAACAGTGTCTAGATGGAATTTGTATTTGTGGTCCTTGTGACTGGACCTTTTTTGGAACACCATTATTTTGGTCTTACTGAGATTTACTGTCAGGGCCCAGGTCTGACAGAATCTGTGCAGAAGATATAGGTGCTGCTGTTGGCCCTCCTTGGTTGGTGACAGAAGCACCAGATCATCAGCAAATAGTAGACACTTGACTTCAGGTTCTAGTAGGGTGAGGCCGGGTGCTGCAGACTGTTCTAGTGCCCGCGCCAATACGTTGATATACATGTTGAAGAGGGTGGGGCTTAAGCTGCATCCCTGTCTCACCCCACGACCCTGTGTTTTTTGCCCATCTTGTTGTTTGTGTACATGGATTTTATAATGTATGTTTTACCCCCAACACCACTTTCCATCACTCTCTCTCTCTCTCTCTGCATCTCTCTCTCTCTCTCTCTCTCTCTCTGCATCTCTCTGTCTCTCTCTCTCTCTCTCTGCATCTCTCTATCTCTCTCTCTCTGCATCTCTCTCTCTCTCTGTCTCTCTCTCTCTCTCTGCATCTCTCTCTGTCTCCCTCTCTCTCTCTCTCTCTCTGCATCTCTCTCTGTCTCTCTCTCTCTCTCTGCATCTCTCTCTCTCTCCTCTCTCTCTCACTCTCTCTCTCTCTCTCTCTCTGCATCTCTCTCTCTCTCTCTGCATCTCTCTCTCTCTCCCCAGCTCCCCCCCCCCCCTCTCTCTCTCTCCTCATGTTGACGTTGAATGGAGGTATCTTCCAGGGCCCTGGTCAAAAATATAGTGGCCCTAAGGGGGGGGGGGGGGGTGTTGCCGTTAGGGTGTAGACATTAATGTCATGTTTTCACTTGGTGATTCACCCCAATCTAACCTAGCCTGGTCATTGCCCGCTAGCCTTAACGTTCTCATTAAATGATGTTTGTCCTAATGCTCACTCTTCTTTTTGGTTTTGTCTGTCTCCACAGGCAGGTTCCACAATGCCCAAGACGAAGACAGTCATCAGACACAGAGGCTACATCCCAAATGGCACCCTAAATCCCTGGATTAGTGAACTACTTTTGACCAGCCCGCTATGGCCCCTGTCAAAGGGAGTTACATTATATAGGGATTAGCATGTTATTAGAGACTCCTCCAGAGATGGTCATCAGTCAGTCTGCTTCTGAAGACGAACGGACCCGTGCACAACGTCATACACCCCTTGATACCTAACTCACCTAGCTTCAAACCAAGGCCTTTTTTTTCGTTTTTTTGGACTAAACTATTGTTAATGTAAATATCTATATATAATTTCAGAAGAATGCTTATTTTGTGTCATAATTTTTTTTTTTATAAAGGTGAATATTGAGCAATACTATTTGAACTTCTGGGAACTTTGTTGCAATCTGCTGGATTGGCATTGCTAACTATTTTAGGGATTGAATATTATTTTCAAGGTTTGTAACACATGATTCATTTACATGAACATGAATGGAAAAAAAAAACCCAACCTCTTATTTAAGACAAATTTTTATACCTTTGAGAGAAAAAATGTGTAAATTTCTTGCATCTTTGTTAGAGTAAATAAATCATTATATTCACAGTGTTGGTCTCTGTGGTGTTCTGTAATGGGGTTATGATGTCATCTTATAAATGTGTGTCGCCAATAGCACCCTTTTCCTTTATACACCCTATTCCCTATGGGACCTGGTCAAAAATAGTGCACCTTAAAGGGATTAGGGTGCCATTTCAGACACATTCAATATGATCAACTAACAGGAGTTATGATGAGAGAACGATATGAAATTGGAAAAAAAAACAGGATTCAGGTCTGTTGACAGTACAGGAGACCAGGACGAGTCCTGTAGTAGTACTAGTCAGTTACTGATGTATCAACCTGTCTGGCCTCATGTGAAGGAACAGGATTCAGGTCTGTTAACAGTACAGGAGACCAGGACGAGTCCTGTAGTAGTACTAGTCAGTTACTGATGTATCAACCTGTCTGGCCTCATGTGAAGGAACAGGATTCAGGTCTGTTAACAGTACAGGAGACCAGGACGAGTCCTGTAGTAGTACTAGTCAGTTACTGATGTATCAACCTGTCTGGCCTCATGTGAAGGAACAGGATTCAGGTCTGTTAACAGTACAGGAGACCAGGACGAGTCTGTAGCCACTAGTCAGTTACTGATGTATTCAATCTGTCTGGCCTCATGTGAAGGAACAGGATTCAGGTCTGTTAACAGTACAGGAGACCAGGACGAGTCTGTAGCCACTAGTCAGTTACTGATGTATCAACCTGTCTGGCCTCATGTGAAGGAACAGGATTCAGGTCTGTTAACAGTACAGGAGACCAGGACGAGTCCTGTAGTAGTACTAGTCAGTTACTGATGTATCAACCTGTCTGGCCTCATGTGAAGGAACAGGATTCAGGACTGTTAACAGTACAGGAGACCAGGACGAGTCCTGTAGTAGTACTAGTCAGTTACTGATGTATCAACCTGTCTGGCCTCATGTGAAGGAACAGGATTCAGGTCTGTTAACAGTACAGGAGACCAGGACGAGTCTGTAGCCACTAGTCAGTTACTGATGTATTCAATCTGTCTGGCCTCATGTGAAGAAACAGGATTCAGGTCTGTTAACAGTACAGGAGACCAGGACGAGTCTGTAGCCACTAGTCAGTTACTGATGTATCAACCTGTCTGGCCTCATGTGAAGGAACAGGATTCAGGTCTGTTAACAGTACAGGAGACCAGGACGAGTCCTGTAGTAGTACTAGTCAGTTACTGATGTATCAACCTGTCTGGCCTCATGTGAAGGAACAGGATTCAGGTCTGTTAACAGTACAGGAGACCAGGACGAGTCTGTAGCCACTAGTCAGTTACTGATGTATTCAACCTGTCTGGCCTCATGTGAAGGAACAGGATTCAGGTCTGTTAACAGTACAGGAGACCAGGACGAGTCTGTAGCCACTAGTCAGTTACTGATGTATCAACCTGTCTGGCCTCATGTGAAGAAACAGGATTCAGGTCTGTTAACAGGACAGGAGACCAGGACGAGTCCTGTAGTAGTACTAGTCAGTTACTGATGTATCAACCTGTCTGGCCTCATGTGAAGGAACAGGATTCAGGTCTGTTAACAGGACAGGAGACCAGGACGAGTCCTGTAGTAGTACTAGTCAGTTACTGATGTATTCAACCTGTCTGGCCTCATGTGAAGGAACAGGATTCAGGTCTGTTAACAGTACAGGAGACCAGGACGAGTCTGTAGCCACTAGTCAGTTACTGATGTATCAACCTGTCTGGCCTCATGTGAAGGAACATGATTCAGGTCTGTTAACAGTACAGGAGACCAGGACGAGTCCTGTACTAGTACTAGTCAGTTACTGATGTATCAACCTGTCTGGCCTCATGTGAAGGAACAGGATTCAGGTCTGTTAACAGTACAGGAGACAGGGCGAGTCCTGTAGTAGTACTAGTCAGTTACTGATGTATCAACCTGTCTGGCCTCATGTGAAGGAACAGGATTCAGGTCTGTTAACAGTACAGGAGACCAGGACGAGTCCTGTAGTAGTACTAGTCAGTTACTGATGTATTACACCTGTCTGGCCTCATGTGAAGGAACAGGATTCAGGTCTGTTAACAGTACAGGAGACCAGGACGAGTCCTGTAGTAGTACTAGTCAGTTACTGATGTATTACACCTGTCTGGCCTCATGTGAAGGAACAGGATTCAGGTCTGTTAACAGTACAGGAGACCAGGACGAGTCCTGTAGTAGTACTAGTCAGTTACTGATGTATTCAACCTGTCTGGCCTCATGTGAAGGAACAGGATTCAGGTCTGTTAACAGGACAGGAGACCAGGACGAGTCTGTAGCCACTAGTCAGTTACTGATGTATTACACCTGTCTGGCCTCATGTGAAGGAACAGGATTCAGGTCTGTTAACAGTACAGGAGACCAGGACGAGTCCTGTAGTAGTACTAGTCAGTTACTGATGTATCAACCTGTCTGGCCTCATGTGAAGGAACAGGATTCAGGTCTGTTAACAGTACAGGAGACCAGGACGAGTCCTGTAGTAGTACTAGTCAGTTACTGATGTATCAACCTGTCTGGCCTCATGTGAAGGAACAGGATTCAGGTCTGTTAACAGTACAGGAGACCAGGACGAGTCTGTAGCCACTAGTCAGTTACTGATGTATTCAATCTGTCTGGCCTCATGTGAAGGAACAGGATTCAGGTCTGTTAACAGTACAGGAGACCAGGACGAGTCTGTAGCCACTAGTCAGTTACTGATGTATCAACCTGTCTGGCCTCATGTGAAGGAACAGGATTCAGGTCTGTTAACAGTACAGGAGACCAGGACGAGTCCTGTAGTAGTACTAGTCAGTTACTGATGTATCAACCTGTCTGGCCTCATGTGAAGGAACAGGATTCAGGACTGTTAACAGTACAGGAGACCAGGACGAGTCCTGTAGTAGTACTAGTCAGTTACTGATGTATCAACCTGTCTGGCCTCATGTGAAGGAACAGGATTCAGGTCTGTTAACAGTACAGGAGACCAGGACGAGTCTGTAGCCACTAGTCAGTTACTGATGTATTCAATCTGTCTGGCCTCATGTGAAGAAACAGGATTCAGGTCTGTTAACAGTACAGGAGACCAGGACGAGTCTGTAGCCACTAGTCAGTTACTGATGTATCAACCTGTCTGGCCTCATGTGAAGGAACAGGATTCAGGTCTGTTAACAGTACAGGAGACCAGGACGAGTCCTGTAGTAGTACTAGTCAGTTACTGATGTATCAACCTGTCTGGCCTCATGTGAAGGAACAGGATTCAGGTCTGTTAACAGTACAGGAGACCAGGACGAGTCTGTAGCCACTAGTCAGTTACTGATGTATTCAACCTGTCTGGCCTCATGTGAAGGAACAGGATTCAGGTCTGTTAACAGTACAGGAGACCAGGACGAGTCTGTAGCCACTAGTCAGTTACTGATGTATCAACCTGTCTGGCCTCATGTGAAGAAACAGGATTCAGGTCTGTTAACAGGACAGGAGACCAGGACGAGTCCTGTAGTAGTACTAGTCAGTTACTGATGTATCAACCTGTCTGGCCTCATGTGAAGGAACAGGATTCAGGTCTGTTAACAGGACAGGAGACCAGGACGAGTCCTGTAGTAGTACTAGTCAGTTGCTGATGTATTCAACCTGTCTGGCCTCATGTGAAGGAACAGGATTCAGGTCTGTTAACAGTACAGGAGACCAGGACGAGTCTGTAGCCACTAGTCAGTTACTGATGTATCAACCTGTCTGGCCTCATGTGAAGGAACATGATTCAGGTCTGTTAACAGTACAGGAGACCAGGACGAGTCCTGTACTAGTACTAGTCAGTTACTGATGTATCAACCTGTCTGGCCTCATGTGAAGGAACAGGATTCAGGTCTGTTAACAGTACAGGAGACAGGGCGAGTCCTGTAGTAGTACTAGTCAGTTACTGATGTATCAACCTGTCTGGCCTCATGTGAAGGAACAGGATTCAGGTCTGTTAACAGTACAGGAGACCAGGACGAGTCCTGTAGTAGTACTAGTCAGTTACTGATGTATTACACCTGTCTGGCCTCATGTGAAGGAACAGGATTCAGGTCTGTTAACAGTACAGGAGACCAGGACGAGTCCTGTAGTAGTACTAGTCAGTTACTGATGTATTACACCTGTCTGGCCTCATGTGAAGGAACAGGATTCAGGTCTGTTAACAGTACAGGAGACCAGGACGAGTCCTGTAGTAGTACTAGTCAGTTACTGATGTATTCAACCTGTCTGGCCTCATGTGAAGGAACAGGATTCAGGTCTGTTAACAGGACAGGAGACCAGGACGAGTCTGTAGCCACTAGTCAGTTACTGATGTATTACACCTGTCTGGCCTCATGTGAAGGAACAGGATTCAGGTCTGTTAACAGTACAGGAGACCAGGACGAGTCCTGTAGTAGTACTAGTCAGTTACTGATGTATCAACCTGTCTGGCCTCATGTGAAGGAACAGGATTCAGGTCTGTTAACAGTACAGGAGACCAGGACGAGTCCTGTAGTAGTACTAGTCAGTTACTGATGTATCAACCTGTCTGGCCTCATGTGGAGGAACAGGATTCAGGTCTGTTGACAGTACAGGAGACCAGGACGAGTCCTGTAGTAGTACTAGTCAGTTACTGATGTATCAACCTGTCTGGCCTCATGTGAAGGAACAGGATTCAGGTCTGTTAACAGTACAGGAGACCAGGACGAGTCCTGTAGCCACTAGTCAGTTAATGATGTATCAACCTGTCTGGCCTCATGTGAAGGAACAGGATTCAGGTCTGTTAACAGTACAGGAGACCAGGACGAGTCTGTAGCCACTAGTCAGTTACTGATGTATTCAACCTGTCTGGCCTCATGTGAAGGAACAGGATTCAGGTCTGTTAACAGTACAGGAGACCAGGACGAGTCCTGTAGTAGTACTAGTCAGTTACTGATGTATTACACCTGTCTGGCCTCATGTGAAGGAACAGGATTCAGGTCTGTTAACAGTACAGGAGACCAGGACGAGTCCTTTAGTAGTACTAGTCAGTTACTGATGTATTCAACCTGTCTGGCCTCATGTGAAGGAACAGGATTCAGGTCTGTTAACAGTACAGGAGACCAGGACGAGTCCTGAAGGACGAGTCCTGTAGTAGTACTAGTCAGTTACTGATGTATCAACCTGTCTGGCCTCATGTGAAGGAACAGGATTCAGGTCTGTTAACAGTACAGGAGACCAGGACGAGTCCTGTAGTAGTACTAGTCAGTTACTGATGTATCAACCTGTCTGGCCTCATGTGAAGGAACAGGATTCAGGTCTGTTAACAGTACAGGAGACCAGGACGAGTCCTGTAGTAGTACTAGTCAGTTACTGATGTATCAACCTGTCTGGCCTCATGTGAAGGAACAGGATTCAGGTCTGTTAACAGTACAGGAGACCAGGACGAGTCCTGTAGTAGTACTAGTCATTTACTGATGTATTACACCTGTCTGGCCTCATGTGAAGGAACAGAATTCAGGTCTGTTAACAGGACAGGAGACCAGGACGAGTCTGTAGCCACTAGTCAGTTACTGATGTATCAACCTGTCTGGCCTCATGTGAAGGAACAGGATTCAGGTCTGTTAACAGTACAGGAGACCAGGACGAGTCCTGTAGTAGTACTAGTCAGTTACTGATGTATCAACCTGTCTGGCCTCATGTGAAGGAACAGGATTCAGGTCTGTTAACAGTACAGGAGACCAGGACGAGTCCTGTAGTAGTACTAGTCAGTTACTGATGTATTCAACCTGTCTGGCCTCATGTGAAGGAACAGGATTCAGGTCTGTTAACAGTACAGGAGACCAGGACGAGTCCTGTAGTAGTACTAGTCAGTTACTGATGTATTACACCTGTCTGGCCTCATGTGAAGGAACAGGATTCAGGTCTGTTAACAGGACAGGAGACCAGGACGAGTCTGTAGCCACTAGTCAGTTACTGATGTATCAACCTGTCTGGCCTCATGTGAAGGAACAGGATTCAGGTCTGTTAACAGTACAGGAGACCAGGACGAGTCCTGTAGTAGTACTAGTCAGTTACTGATGTATTCAACCTGTCTGGCCTCATGTGAAGGAACAGGATTCAGGTCTGTTAACAGTACAGGAGACCAGGACGAGTCCTGTAGTAGTACTAGTCAGTTACTGATGTATTACACCTGTCTGGCCTCATGTGAAGGAACAGGATTCAGGTCTGTTAACAGTACAGGAGACCAGGACGAGTCCTGTAGTAGTCCTAGTCAGTTACTGATGTATTCAACCTGTCTGGCCTCATGTGAAGGAACAGGATTCAGGTCTGTTAACAGTACAGGAGACCAAGACGAGTCTGTAGCCACTAGTCAGTTACTGATGTATTCAACCTGTCTGGCCTCATGTGAAGGATTGCAACAGGATTCAGGTCTGTGTTGACAGTACAGTTGTATCAATCTCTAGTGTGTAAAAACAGGATTCAGGTCTGTGTTGACAGTACAGTTGTATAAATCTCTGGTGTGTAAAAACAGGATTCAGGTCTGTTGACAGTGCAGTTGTATCAATCCTTACTAGACATCCTACAGGCTTGGCTCTGTGACAATCTGTATTGACTCCATATCCTGAACCAGAGTCTCTCTGCTCTCTCTGAGATGTGAGGAAGCATTCTGTTGTATTTCTGCAGTGTTTGTCCATCCCTTCCTGGTCTCTCACCGTTGTGGCTCGTATCACTCTAGCTACGCTGGGGGGGGGGGGGCCATATACACTGCTGTGCGGCGGGGGGACTATATTCACCGTCGCGCAGAGTGGCATTTAGCTTCTCAAATATCCCCATGGCGACGGGGACCACTAAAGCGTGTCAGAAAATGAATTCCCCGGCCTTATGAATTATTTACCAATATAACCTCTGTTTGCCTCTCTCTCTCTCTCTCTCTGTCTCTGTCTCTCTGTCTCTCTCCCTCTCTCTCTCTCTCTCTCTCTCTCTCCCCTCTTTCTCCCTCTCTCTCTCTGTCTCTCTCTCTCCCTCTCTCCTCTCTCTCCCTCTCTCTCCTCTCTCTCCCCTCTCTCTCACTCTCTCCTCTCTCTCTCTCTCTCTCTCCCATCTTTCTCCCTCTCTCCCCTCTCTCTCTCCTCTCTCCCCTCTCTCTCCCCTCTCTCTCTCCCTCTCTCTCTCTCTCCCTCTCTCTCTGTCTCTCTCCCTCTCTCTCTCTGTCTCTCTCTCTCCCTCTCTCTCTCTCTCTCTCTCTCTCTCTGTCTCTCTCTCTCTGTCTCTCTCTCTCTCTGTCTCTCTCTCTCTCTCTCTCTCTCTCTCTCTGTCTCTCTCTGTCTCTCTCTGTCTCTCTCTCTCTCTGTCTCTCTCTGTCTCTCTCTGTCTCTCTCTCTCTCTCTTTCTGCACCTTTCTGTCTGGGGTTGGCTGCAAAACACATCATCACCAATTCCAGGTACAGCCTCCACCCATTCCTCCTCCCTCCCTGCAAACCTGGTAAACACTGGGCAGCAAACAGCCCTGCAGACACGGCATTACCACCTGAAACAATCCGTGGATGAATATGTTATTTGTCTGTTTTATGTTTATAACTACAATATATGGAATACATTCACACTATTAAAAAAATGGGTTAAGTAAATAAAATCTAATTTCTGGAGTAATATTATGTAAAGCTTTGAATATTTATGCCTCAATTGTTGGCTGACAGTTTGCTGAGAATACACCTTAATCCCTGTTTTCCTGATAGATGTCTGAGAATACACCTTAATCCCTGTCTTCCTGATAGATGTCTGAGAATACACCTTAATCCCTGTCTACCTGATAGATGTCTGAGAATACACCTTAATCCCTGTATACCTGATAGATGTCTGAGAATACACCTTAATCCCTGTTTTCCTGATAGATGTCTGAGAATACACCTTAATCCCTGTCTACCTGATAGATGTCTGAGAATACACCTTAATCCCTGTTTTCCTGATAGATGTCTGAGAATACACCTTAATCCCTGTTTTCCTGATAGATGTCTGAGAATACACCTTAATCCCTGTCTACCTGATAGATGTCTGAGAATACACCTTAATCCCTGTTTTCCTGATAGATGTCTGAGAATACACCTTAATCCCTGTTTTCCTGATAGATGTCTGAGAATACACCTTAATCCCTGTCTACCTGATAGATGTCTGAGAATACACCTTAATCCCTGTCTACCTGATAGATGTCTGAGAATACACCTTAATCCCTGTCTACCTGATAGATGTCTGAGAATACACCTTAATCCCTGTCTTCCTGATAGATGTCTGAGAATACACCTTAATCCCTGTCTACCTGATAGATGTCTGAGAATACACCTTAATCCCTGTCTACCTGATAGATGTCTGAGAATACACCTTAATCCCTGTCTTCCTGATAGATGTCTGAGAATACACCTTAATCCCTGTCTTCCTGATAGATGTCTGAGAATACACCTTAATCCCTGTCTACCTGATAGATGTCTGAGAATACACACAGTGTAGTTAATCCCTCAGTCAGATAATCAAACAAGCAAAGCGTCAGAATAGAGACAAAGTGGAGTCGCAATTCAACGGCTCAGACAGGAGACCTATGTGACAGGGTCTACAGACAATCACGGACTACAACTGGAAAACCAGCCATGTCACGGACACGGATGTCTTGCTCCTGGACAAGCTAAACACCTTCTTCGCCCGCTTTGAGGACAACACTGTGCCACTGACGTGACCCGCTCCCAAGGTTTGTGGGCTCTCGTTCTCCGTGGCCGACATGAGTACGACAATTAAAAGTATTAACCCTCGCAAGGCTGCCGGTGTTAAGCCGAAAAGTTCCCCCCTGCCAGAATCCCTTCCCCCTTCGTGTGAACTCTAGCCACAAAATTATGGAAATTCGAAAGGGGGGAGGGCCCCCCTTCTAATTTCCTTAATTTTGTGACTAGAGTCAAATCATTTCTATAGAACTAACTTCACATCAGGACAGGAAAACCAAAATGAATAAATAATGTATGTGAGTTATATTAAACATAGATGAGGGAGTAAAATGTAGGCAAGCAATAAACATTCCAGAACGACTACTAGTCGAATTTTGGCAAAGAGATTTATTTATAGACTAATACACTTGAAAACAAAAAAGTCGCAGCAATGTAGAATTGAGTGTGTGCGTCATCAGAGCATACCATGCGCAGACCAGCTGGCTGGTGTGTTTACGAACATATTCAATCAATCCCTATCCCAGTCTGCTGTTCCCACATGCTTCAGGATGCCTGCTTTCACCATTGTTCCTGTTCCCAAGAAAGCTAAGGTAACTGAACTAAATGACTATCGCCCCGTAGCACTAACTTCTGTCATCCTGAAGTGCTTTGAGAGACTAGTCAGGGATCATATCACCTCCACCCTGCCTGACACCCTAGGCCCACTCCAATTTGCTTACCGCCCCAATAGGTCCACAGACGACGCAATCACCATCACACTGTACGAATCTGTCGTTCTGCCCCTGAACAGGCAGTTAACCCACTGTTCCTAGGCCGTCATTGAAAATAAGAATTTGTTCTTAACTGAATTGCCTCGTTAAATAAAGGTAAACTGCACACGGCCCTAACCCATCTGGACAAGAGTGACCTACAGTGGGGAGAACAAGTATTTGATACACTGCCGATTTTGCAGGTTTTCCTACTTACAAAGCATGTAGAGGTCTGTCATTTTTATCAAAGGTACACTTCAACTGTGAGAGATGGAATCTAAAACAAAAAAATCCAGAAAATCACATTGTATGATTTTTAAGTAATCTGAAATGGCCCACACTCCCTGACAGACGGTGTGGTGAAGAAGGCGCAACAGCAGGCTGAAGAAATTTGGCCCCTAAGACCCTTTTACAGATGCATCACGGCCACGTGACGCCACTGTCTGTATTTATTTTCATGAACGGGGTGGTGTACCTAATATATTGGCCAGTGAGTGTATCAAGGTGCCAGAGTGACAGTTCCCTCCGTTTGTTTTGACTTGAAGGGCTGCGTTGCATCGTGTGCCGTGAATAGCTCTTCTCTCTGATCTCTTTGTTATGATGGAGATGTGTGTGTGTGTGTGTGTGTGTGTGTGTGTGTGCGTGACATGAGTGCCAGGGTGGGATGGGGGGGGGGGGGGGGACAGTCATTTGCATTCACTAATGGTCCACTGATGCCAAGTTGTTATCAGTTCATGAGAAATTAAAAAATGGAATTCTTGGCAGAGGCCGACATGCAAAATATCCAGCCAATCCTATTTGCATCTTCTAATAGCCCTGTTTAGCATGACATGTCTGACTGGAGAACGAGGCTGCTTTTAATTTCATGTCTTTACTACAGTGTCCCAAATGGAACCATATTCCCTACATAGTGCACTACTTTTTGATTATAGGGCCCTGGTCGAAAGTAGTGCATTATGCATATAGGGAATAGGGTGCCACTTGAGACAGAACCTTACACAGGATGGTGGTCAGATAGACTATTTGTGCGTTAGCTCCGTTCGCCTTATGGCTGTTGGCTCAATAACCCACATTGTTATCAGGAAATATTTTTTTTAAATATGGAAATTAGCTCTTGTGTTGCCTCTCCATAAGAACAGCTCCTCTGTTGTCTCTCCAGAACAGGGACAGTAGAGATCTTTATACTTATCGACCCAACTCCTTGTCAAGCTAAGATTCTTGAACATTTGGTAAATTTACAAATTTTCTATTTTTTATCTGAGAAAAGTATTTAGAATGTAAACCAATCAGGGTTTAGGCCAGGCCATCCAATCAGGATTTAGGCCAGGCCATCCAATCAGGGTTTCGGCCAGGCCATCCAATCAGGATTTAGGCCAGGCCATCCAATCAGGATTTAGACCAGGCCATCCAATCAGGGTTTAGGCCAGGCCATCCAATCAGGGTTTAGACCAGGCCATCCAATCAGGGTTTAGACCAGGCCATCCAATCAGAGTTTAGGCCTGACCATCCAATCAGGGTTTAGGCCATCCAATCAGGGTTTAGGCCAGGCCATCCAATCAGGGTTTAGGCCATCCAATCAGGGTTTAGGCCATCCAATCAGGGTTTAGGCCATCCAATCAGGTAGACCTTACAGTGAAATGCTTAATTACGAGCCCCTAACCAACAGTTTCAAAAATAAAATAAAATAGAAATAAAAGTAACAAATCAAAAATAACAATAGCGAGACGATATACAGGGGGTTGTCGGTACAGAGGCAATGTGAGGAGGCACCGGTTAGTTGAGGTAATATGTCCATGTAGGTAGAGTTATTAAAATGCATTTGCGTAGATGATAACAACAGAGAGAAACAGCTATTTTCTACATTGTTGAAAATAGTAAAAAGAAAATGAAGAAAACCCCTTGAATTTAAGGATTAATTCAAAACCCATTTCGTCTTGATGTTCTGATGCTGTTCAGAATGTAACTGTTTGTCTGAGGGATTAGTTTTATTTGTGCTTCCCATGATTGGGTTTTTGTATTGTATTGTAATGTGTGTGTATATACCGTACACACACACACACACACACACACACACACACACACACACACACACACACACACACACACACACACTGTTTTTTGAAGATTACATTAATTTGGAATTTTATCCCAGCAACACAGTGCATTAAAACTAAAACGTATTTACCTAGTTCGGTAGAGACCCTTAGGAAGGAACATCAAGAGTTAACCAATACTGTGAACGGCTTAGGCAACTCAGGTGTCTATACGTCAACAGCAAAGTTAGATAAGAAGGAAGTTTACGAAGTAGCGCCTGGTCAACAAAAAAGGGAGTAATTTAGAGATGTTATAGCATCCAGCCAACCTTTTGACACAGGACACAGTGATGAATATCAAACATATTGCCTGTAAGGGAACTACGGTAGATGGCACCTAAAGGTTGAAGAGTAGTAACAGCTACACAATTAAATGACACTGACATGGACCAGCTAGCAGATGTCCTGGGACGTGATAAACTGATACACAGGAAATACTACAGGTTACCAGAGGGAACACTTCAGCTGGCAAACATCGCCAACGTCCTCGTGGCGATGGAGCAGGGAAGGCTAAACTAATTCAAGCTCAACATCAGTCCAACAGGTAAGAATCTGTAAATCAAGTTGAATCTGGTACCTCAACAATCTCGTGGTGACTCTTCTTCTGACCAACCTGCCTATTTCTCCCTCCCTCCTAACACAACAGCTTGTATTGCAGAGTTTGACGAGTCAGAGGAAGAAAGTGATACAGATTTGATTGAAGAAACTTCTGGAAGGTCCTGTGTGTACCGGTTTTCGTCGTCGGATGAGGAAGAGCGGTCGGACCAAAGCGCGGCGTGGTAAAGTGTTCATGTTTTACTATAGAACTAAACACTAATACAAAATAACAAGAAAATAAATTAAACCGACACAGTCAGGTGCAAACACTAAAACAGAAAAATAACTACCCACAAAAACCCATGTGGGAAAAAGCTACCTAAGTATGGTTCTCCATCAGGGACAACGATTGCCAGCTGCCTCTGATTGAGAACCATACCCGGCCAAAACAACATAGAAATACAAAAACATAGAAAATGAACATAGAACGCCCACCCTAGTCACACCCTGGCCTAACCTAAATGCGAGAATAAAAGCCTCTCTATGGCCAGGGCGTGACAGGTGACCAGAGGAATGTTGTATGATTTCATTTCCCTTGGCTCACCAGAGATGATACCATGAAGATCAGTAAAAAATCTTATTGATGTTTTTGTTCCTTGAGCAAAACACTTAATTTGCTCTGGATAAGAGTGTCTACTAAAATGTAAAAAATTATTTAGTATCCAGTTATAACACATGACTTTAGTTTAGTATCCAGTTATAACACATGACTTTAGTTTAGTATCCAGTTATAACACATGACTTTACTTTAGTATCCAGTTATAACACACGACTTTAGTTTAGTATCCAGTTATAACACACGACTTTAGTTTAGTATCCAGTTATAACACACGACTTTAGTTTAGTATCCAGTTATAACACATGACTTTAGTTTAGTATCCAGTTATAACACATTACTTTAGTTTAGTATCCAGTTATAACACACGACTTTAGTTTAGTATCCAGTTATAACACATGACTTTAGTTTAGTATCCAGTTATAACACATGACTTTAGTTTAGTATCCAGTTATAACACATGACTTTAGTTTAGTATCCAGTTATAACACATGACTTTAGAATCCAGTTATAACACATGATTTTAGTTTAGCAACTAAAGCACATGTATAGAACATGTATGGACGTGGGCTTCAGGAGAACAACACAACAGACAACACAGACAACGGTTCTGTAGGTAGTGGAGAACAACACAACAGACAACACAGACAACGGTTCTGTAGGTAGTGGAGAACAACACAACAGACAACACAGACAACGGTTCTGTAGGTAGTGGAGAACATCACAACAGACAACGGTTCTGTAGGTAGTGGAGAACAACACAACAGACAACAGACAACGGTTCTGTAGGTAGTGGAGAACAACACAACAGACAACAGACAACGGTTCTGTAGGTAGTGGAGAACAACACAACAGACAACGGTTCTGTAGGTAGTGGAGAACAACACAACAGACAACACAGACAACGGTTCTGCAGGCAGTGGAGAACAACACAACAGACAACGGTTCTGCAGGTAGTGGAGAACAACACAACAGACAACACAGACAACGGTTCTGTAGGTAGTGGAGAACAACACAACAGACAACACAGACAACGGTTCTGTAGGCAGTGGAGAACAACACAACAGACAACGGTTCTGTAGGTAGTGGAGAACAACACAACAGACAACACAGACAACGGTTCTGCAGGCAGTGGAGAACAACACAACAGACAACGGTTCTGCAGGTAGTGGAGAACAACACAACAGACAACAAACAACAGTTCTGTAGGTAGTGGAGAACAACACAACAGACAACAGACAACGGTTCTGTAGGTAGTGGAGAACAACACAACAGACAACACAGACAACGGTTCTGCAGGTAGTGGAGAACAACACAACAGACAACAGACAACGGTTCTGTAGGTAGTGGAGAACAACACAACAGACAACACAGACAACGGTTCTGCAGGCAGTGGAGAACAACACAACAGACAACGGTTCTGCAGGTAGTGGAGAACAACACAACAGACAACAGACAACGGTTCTGTAGGTAGTGGAGAACAACACAACAGACAACAGACAACGGTTCTGTAGGTAGTGGAGAACAACACAACAGACAACAGACAACGGTTCTGTAGGTAGTGGAGAACAACACAACAGACAACACAGACAACGGTTCTGCAGGTAGTGGAGAACAACACAACAGACAACACAGACAACGGTTCTGCAGGCAGTGGAGAACAACACAACAGACAACACAGACAACGGTTCTGCAGGCAGTGGAGAACAACACAACAGACAACACAGACAACGGTTCTGCAGGCAGTGGAGAACAACACAACAGACAACACAGACAACGGTTCTGCAGGTAGTGGAGAACAACACAACAGACAACACAGACAACGGTTCTGTAGGTAGTGGAGAACAACACAACAGACAACACAGACAACGGTTCTGCAGGTAAGACATATGAGTAGACATTTTAACAGGTGTGCCTTGTTAAAAGTTCATTTGTGTGGTGTTAATTTCCTTCTTAATGTGTTTGTGCCAATCAATTAAGTTGTGACACAAGTGGTATACAGAAGATAGCCCTATTTGGTAAAATACCAAGTCCATATCATGGCAAGAACAGCTCAAATAAGCAAAGAGAAATGACAGTCCAGCATTACTTTAAGACATGAAGGTCAGTCAACCATGAAGCGTTATGATGAAACTGGCTCTCACGAGGACCGCCACAGGAAAGGAAGACCCAGAGTTACCTCTGCTGCAAAGGTTAAGTTCATTAGAGTTACTAGCCTCAGATTCACAGAGTTCAAGTAACAGACACATCTCAACATCAACTGTTCCAGAGGAGACTGCGTGAATCAGGCCTTCATGGTCGAATTGCTACAAGGAAACAACTGCTAATGGACACCAATAATAAGAAGAGACTTGCTTTGGCCAAGAAACACGACCATTGGACATTAGACCAGAGGAAATCTGTCCTTTCTTCTGATGAGTCCAAGTGTGAGATTTTTGATCCAACGCTGTGCGTTACAGGGAAGACATCCTCCTCCCTCATGTGGTACCCTTCCTGCAGGCTCATCCTGACATGACCCTCCAGCATGACAATGCCACCAGCCATATTGCTCGTTCTCTGCGTGATTTCCTGCAAGACAGGAATGTCAGTGTTCTGCCATGGCCAGCGAAGAGCCCGGATCTCAATCCCATTGAGCACGTCTGGGACCTGTTGGATCGGAGGGTGAGGGCTAGGGCCATTCCCCACAGAAATGTCTGGGAACTTGCAGATGCCTTGGTGGAAGAGTGGGGTAACATCTCACACCAAGAACCTGAAACTCTGGTGCAGTCCATGAGGAGGAGATGCACTGCAGTACTTAATGCAGCTGGTGGCCACACCAGATACTGACTGTTACTTTTGATTTTGAACCCCCCTTTGTTCAGGGACACATTATTCCATTTCTGTTAGTCACATGTCTGTGGAACTTGTTCAGTTTATGTCTCAGTTGAGGAATCTTGTTATGTTCATACAAATATTTACACATTTTAAGTTTGCGGAAAATAAAAGCAGTTGACAGTGAGAGGACGTTTCTTTTTTTGCTGTGTTTAGGTATAATGTGTTCATTTGTTTAGCAATCAATCAACCAATCAATCAACCAATCAATCAACCAATCAATCAACCAATCAATCAAGCAATCAATCAACCAATCAATCAACCAATCAACCAATCAACCAATCAATCAACCAATCAATCAACCAATCAATCAAATGTATTTATAAAGCCTTTTTTACATCAGCCGATGTCACAATGTCAAGACTTCTACCGAAGGTAACTCCTCTCCCCGTTCGGGCGGCGCTCGACGCTCGGCGCTCGGCGTCGCCGGTTTACTAGCCTCCACCGATCCCTTTTTCCTTTTCTGGTTGTTTTGTTCCTTTTCACACCTGGTTTCAATTGCGTTTATCTCTGTGTGTATATCGGGCACCTGTTACCTGCCTTAGTTCGTGCGGGATTAAGCTTGTGTGTATTTGCGGTCGATTATCTTTGATGTTTATTGTTTTCAATATTATGCAAGTGTATGTAAGTGTCGGAACTGTGGTTGTTCCTCCGTGTGTTGGCATGAGTTTCTGATTCTTCGAGAGCAGTAGTTTCGGGATTTTTGTCTGTGCCATTTTTGTGTTGGTGAACTATATATATTAAACACGGTTCTCAAAAATCTCTCCTGCGCCTGAGTCCTACACCTCTCACCGAGATGCACCTTATCACACACAATGTGCTGTACAGAAACCCAGCCTAAAACCCCAAACAGCAAGCAATGCAGGTGTAGAAGCACGGTGGCTAGGAAAAACTCCCTAGAAAGGCCGGAACCTAGAAAGAAACCTAGAGAGGAACCAGGCTATGAGGGGTGGCCAGTCCTCTTCTTGCTGTGCGGGGTGGAGATTATAACAGAACATGGCCAAGATGTTCAAACGTTCATAGATGACCAGCAGGGTCAATTTGTAATCACAGTAGTTGTCGAGGGTGCTGCAGGTCAGCATCTCAGGAGTAAATGTCAGTTGGCTTTTCATTGCCGTCCGGTGAACAGGTCAGGGTTCCATAGCCGCAGGCAGAACAGTTGAAACTGGAGCAGCAGCACGGCCTGGTGGCCTGGGGACAGCAAGGAGTCATCATGCCTGGTAGCCCTGAGGCATGGTCCTAGGACTCAGGTCCTCAGAGAGAAATAGAAAGAGAGAAAAAGAGAGAGGGAGAATTAGAAAGAGCATACTTAAATTCACACAGGACACCGGATAAGACAGGAGAAATACTCCAGATATAACAGATTGAACTTAGACACATAAACTACTGCAGCATAAATACTGGAGGCTGAGACAGGAGGGGTCGGGAGACACTGTGGCCCAATCCGACGAATCCCCTGCCCCACCCACTTTGCCAAAGCACAGCCCCCACACCACTAGAGGGATATCTTCAAACACCAACTTACTACCCTGAGACAAGGCTGTGTATAGCCCACGAAGATTTCCTCCACGGCACAACCCAAGGGGGAGCTCCAACCCAGACAGGAAGATCACGTCTGTGACTCAACCCACTCAAGTGACGCACCCCTCCAGGGACGGCATGGAAGAGCACCAGTAAGCCAGTGACTCAGCCCCTGTAATAGGGTTAGAGGCAGAGAATCCCAGTGGAAAGAGGGAAACCGGCCAGGCAGAGACAGCAAGGGCGGTTCGTTGCTCCAGAGCCTTTCCGTTCACCTTCCCACTCCTGGGCCAGACTACACTCAATCATATGACCCACTGAAGAGATGAGTCTTCAGTAAAGACTTAAAGGTTGAGACCGAGTCTGCGTCTCTCACATGGGTAGGCAGACCATTCCATAAAAATGGAGCTCTATAGGAGAAAGCCCTGCCTCCAGCTGTTTGCTTAGAAATCTAGGGACAATAAAGAGGCCTGCGTCTTGTGACCTTAGCGTACGTGTAGGTATGTATGGCAGGACCAAATTGGAAAGATAGGTAGGAGCAAGCCCATGTGTCACGCCCTGACCTTAGTTATCTTTGTTTTCTTTATTATTTTGGTTAGGTCAGGGTGTGACAAGGATGATTTACGTGTTTTGTCTGGTCTAGGTGTTATGTATGTCTATGGTTGCCTAGATTGGTTCTCAATTAGAGGCAGCTGTTTATCGTTGTCTCTGATTGGGAACGATATTCAGACAGCCATATTCCTCGGGTAATTCGTGGGTGATTGTCTATGTATTAGTTGCCTGTGTCTGCATTTTTTCTATATAGCTTCACGTTAGTTTTTGTTTTTTTTGTATAGTTTGTTCAGTGTTCTTCCTTCATTAAAGAAGATGTATTCAAATCACGCTGTGCCTCATCGCTATAACGAACGTGACACCATGTAGTGCTTTGTAGGTTAGCAGTAAAACCTTGAAATCAGCCTTTGCCTTGACAGGAAGCCAGTGTAGGGAGGCTAGCACTGGAGTAATATGATCAAATCTATTGGTTCTAGTCAGGATTCTAGCAGTGCTGTTTAGCACTAACTGAAGTTTATTTAGTGCTTTATCCGGGTAGCCGGAAAGTAGAGCATTGCAGTAGTCTAACCTAGAAGTGACAAAAGTATGGATTAATTTTTCTGCATAATTTTTGGACAGAAAGTTTCAGATTTTTGCAATGTTACGTAGATGGAAAAAAAAGCTGTCCTTGAAATGGTCGTGATATGTTCTTCAAAAGAGAGATCAGGGTCCAGAGTAACGCCGAGGTCCTTCACAGTTTTATTTGAGACGACTGTACAACCATTAAGATTAATTGTCACCTTCCCATCCCTGTGTGGTGATAGAGGTAGTCTCTGTGTGGTGATAGAGGTAGTCTCTGTGTGGTGATAGAGGTTGTCTCTGTGTGGGGATAGAGGTAGTCTCCGTGTGGTGATAGAGGTAGTCTCTGTGTGGTGATAGAGGTTGTCTCTGTTTGGTGATAGAGGTTGTCTAGTCTCTGTTTGGTGATAGAGGTTGTCTCTGTGTGATGATAGAGGTTGTCTCTGTGTGATGATAGAGGTAGTCTCTGTGTGGTGATAGAGGTAGTCTCTGTGTGGTGATAGAGGTAGTCTCTGTGTGGTGATAGAGGTTGTATAGTCTCTGTGTGGTGGTAGAGGTAGTCTCTGTGTGGTGATAGAGGTAGTCTCTGTGTGGTGATAGAGGTTGTCTAGTCTCTGTGTGGTGGTAGAGGTTGTCTAGTCTCTGTGTGGTGGTAGAGGTAGTCTCTGTGTGGTGATAGAGGTAGTCTAGTCTCTGTGTGGTGGTAGAGGTAGTCTCTGTGTGGTGATAGAGGTAGTCTCTGTGTGGTGATAGAGGTAGTCTCTGTGTGATGATAGAGGTAGTCTCTGTGTGGTGATAGAGGTAGTCTCTGTGTGGTGATAGAGGTAGTCTCTGTGTGGTGATAGAGGTTGTATAGTCTCTGTGTGGTGGTAGAGGTAGTCTCTGTGTGGTGATAGAGGTAGTCTCTGTGTGGTGATAGAGGTTGTCTAGTCTCTGTGTGGTGGTAGAGGTTGTCTAGTCTCTGTGTGGTGGTAGAGGTAGTCTCTGTGTGGTGATAGAGGTAGTCTAGTCTCTGTGTGGTGGTAGAGGTATTCTCTTTTTGGTGATAGAGGTAGTCTCTGGTTGGTTATAGAGGTAGTCTAAGCTCTGTGTGGTGATAGAGGTTGTCTCTGTGTGGTGGTAGAGGTAGTCTGTGTGGTGGTAGAGGTAGTCTAGTCTCTCTGTGGCGATCGTGCCATTCTTCTTTCCCTGTAATTTCCAGTTGCCTATAGAAACTCCTCTAAATCGCCCAGCGATTAAATTTGCGTTGGAAATAACAATTATGCATTGTGTTATTTGTGTCATATCTGGTTAGCAGCCTGGCTGACTCTCCCAAGACATTTAATCCATCAGGGACAACTGATGCTGTATAAGAACAAATTAACAGCATGTTATTGCTTTGCCTCAGTTCATTGCTTTGCTTCCACAGCGTAACAATGCTATTGTAATACTATTTAATCTAAACATTTTTTATAGTGTGTTGTAGTTCCATTTAACTCTCAAGTCAATTCAACACATTATTTTGTTTATTTGTGCATTTTAAACAATGGGCAATTATCAATTAGTTTATTGGAATTTATTCCTCTGAATTGAAAAGGAATGTTCCCCCACGTTGTCTTGTGGTCTTAGATCCCTGCCTCACATTCCATCTCCCATCAAACACTCTGCTAAGGGCCTACCCACTGGGGAAGCCAGGCGCAGCCAATCAGAGTGAGTTTTTCCCTCACAAAATGGCTTTATTACAGACAGAAATACTCCTCAAGTGAGATCCGATGTTCGGGTGGCTGGTCTCAGTTGATCTCACAGGTGAAGAAGAAGCTGGAATATGGAGGGTTCTGGGTTGGCGTGGTTACACGTGGTCTGATGTTGTGAGGCCGGTTGGACGTACTGACAAATTCTCTAAAACGACATTGGAGGTGGCTTATGGTAGAGAAATGAACATTGTAATATACTGAATAGAGTATAGAATAGAATAGAATGTAGAATAGAATGGAACAAATTATAGAATAGAGAATACACTATAGAATAAAATATAGAACATAATATACACTGCTCAAAAAAATAAAGGGAACACTTAAACAACACAATGTAACTCCAAGTCAATCACACTTCTGTGAAATCAAACTGTCCACTTAGGAGGCAACACTGATTGACAATACATTTCACATGCTGTTGTGCAAATGGAATAGACAACAGGTGGAAATTATAGGCAATTAGCAAGACACCCCCAATAAAGGAGTTGGTTCTGCAGGTGATAACCACAGACCATTTCTCAGTTCCTATGCTTCCTGGCTGATGTTTTGGTCACTTTTGAATGCTGGCGGTGCTTTCTCTCTAGTGGTAGCATGAGACGGAGTCTACAACCCACACAAGTGGCTCAGGTAGTGGAGCTCATCCAGGATGGCACATCAATGCGAGCTTTGGCAAGAAGGTTTGCTGTGTCTGTCAGCGAAGTGTCCAGAGCATGGAGGCGCTACCAGGCCAGTACATCAGGAGACGTGGAGGAGGCCGTAGGAGGGCAACAACCCAGCAGCAGGACCGCTACCTCCGCCTTTGTGCAAGGAGGAGCAGGAGGAGCACTGCCAGAGCCCTGCAAAATGACCTCCAGCAGGCCACAGATGTGCATCTGTCTGCTCAAACGGTCAGAAACAGACTCCTACAGGAGAGTAGAATTGAATATAGAATAGAATATAGAATGGAGTATAGAATATATAATATAATATAGAATAGAGTATAAAATAGAGTATAGAATAGAGCATACATTAAAATAGAATGGAATTTAGAATATAATATAGAATATAGAATGGAATATAGACTAGAATCTAGAATTGAGTATAGCATTGAATAGAATTGAATATAGAATAGAATATAGAATAGAAAATAATAGAATATGGACTAGAATATAGAACAGGATATAAAATGGAATATAAATTAGAATATAGAACAGAGTATAGAATATAATTTAGAATATAATGGAATATAAATTAGAATATAGAACAGAGTATAGAATATAATTTAGAATATAATGGAATATAAATTAGAATATAGAACAGAGTATAGAATATAATTTAGAATATAATGGAATATAAATTAGAATATAGAACAGAGTATAGAATATAATTTAGAATATAATGGAATATAAATTAGAATATAGAACAGAGTATAGAATATAATTTAGAATATAATGGAATATAAATTAGAATATAGAACAGAGTATAGAATATAATTTAGAATATAATGGAATATAAATTAGAATATAGAACAGATTATAGAATATAATTTAGAATATAATGGAATATAAATTAGAATATAGAACAGAGTATAGAATATAATTTAGAATATAATGGAATATAAATTAGAATATAGAACAGAGTATAGAATATAATTTAGAATATAATGGAATATAAATTAGAATATAGAACATTGTATAGAATATAATTTAGAATATAATGGAATATAACATAGCATTGAATATAAATATAATATAGAATAGAATATAGGCTAGAACAGAATATAGAATACAGGATAGCATTGAATATAGTATAGAATATAGTATAGAATATAATAGAACAGAATAGAATATTGCCAGAATCACTGTATGTGAGCAACACATAAGGCATGCACATTGGCTCTGTTACCAATCCCTGGGGATCTCCATCCAGCCCTGGTTACCATGCCAACTAGTAATACATTTCAATCACATTTATTTTATGAAGCCATTTTAACATCAGCAATTATCACAAAGGGCTTATACAGATAACCAGCCTAAAAACAGCAGGTTTGGGACAAAGCACAACATCCGTTGAAACAGGTCATTGTTCCATTTTGGGGCGGCAGCATAGTCTAGTGGTTAGAGTGTAGAGGCGGCAGGTAGCCTAGTGGTTAGAGTGTAGAGGAGGCAGGTAGCCTAGTGGTTAGAGTGTAGAGGCGGCAGGTAGCCTAGTGGTTAGAGTGTAGAGGAGGCAGGTAGCCTAGTGGTTAGAGTGTAGAGGCGGCAGGTAGCCTAGTGGTTAGAGTGTAGAGGCGGCAGGTAGCCTAGTGGATAGAGCGTAGAGGCAGCAGGTAGCCTAGTGGTTAGAGTGTAGAGGCAGCAGGTAGCCTAGTGGTTAGAGCATAGAGGTGGCAGGTAGCCTAGTGGTTGGAGTGTAGAGGCGACAAGTAGCCTAGTAGTTAGAGCGTAGAGGCGGCAGGTAGCCTAGTGGTTAGAGCGTAGAGGCGGCAGGTAGACTAGTGGTTAGAGTGTAGGGGTGGCAGGTAGCCTAGTGGTTAGAGTGTGGAGGTGGCAGGTAGCCTAGTGGTTAGAGCGTAGAGGCGGCAGGTAGTCTAGTGGTTAGAGCGTAGAGGCGGCAGGTAAACTAGTGGTTAGAGTGTTGGACCAGTAACCGAAAGATTGCTGCATCGAATCCCCGAGCCGACAAGGTAAACATCTGTCGTTCTGCCCCTGAACAAGGCAGTTAATCGTTGGACCGTCATAGTAAATAAGAATTTGTTCTTAACTGACTTGCCAAGATAAATAAAAATAGCCACAGGCAGAACAGCAGTACATCTGGTTTCCATGCCAACGCCAGCTGACACTTCACTGACAACCTCATGCCCCGACTGTCATTTTGATTGGTCGAGCCCAGCCGAGTGCTCCAAACAGACTGTCATACGAAGACTCCATGCAAATCATTCAGTCATATAGGAGTAAAATACATTCGGGGTCATTTTAGCTTCTGAATGTGTCTAGAATTCAAGAGAAGATGAGGCGTGACGTTATAAAATATATTATTTATTTTAAATCCAAGCGGAAAAAACATGTCTCTACATTGTAATGGTTCTCAAAAAATGTGGAAAGATATCGCTATGAATATAAAAACATCTTTCAGACTAGAAATTATTTGGATCAAAGTTACAGAGGGTTTCAGAGATTGTAGTTGCATGGGGCGGACTAGTGGTTAGAGTGTAGAGGCGGCAGGTAGCCTTTGTGGTTAGAGTGTAGAGGCGGCAGGTAGCCTAGTGGTTAGAGTGTAGAGGCGGCAGTTAGCCTAGTGGTTAGAGTGTAGAGGAGGCAGGTAGTCTAGTGGTTAGAGTGTAGAGGAGGCAGGTAGTCTAGTGGTTAGAGTGTAGAGGAGGCAGGTAGTCTAGTGGTTAGAGTGTAGAGGTGGCAGGTAGTCTAGTGGTTAGAGTGTAGAGGTGGCAGGTAGCCTTTGTGGTTAGAGTGTAGAGGCGGCAGGTAGCCTAGTGGTTAGAGTGTAGAGGTGGCAGGTAGTCTAGTGGTTAGAGTGTAGAGGTGGCAGGTAGCCTTTGTGGTTAGAGTGTAGAGGCGGCAGGTAGCCTAGTGGTTAGAGTGTAGAGGTGGCAGGTAGCCTTTGTGGTTAGAGTGTAGAGGCGGCAGGTAGCCTAGTGGTTAGAGTGTAGAGGTGGCAGGTAGCCTAGTGGTTAGAGTGTAGAGGCGGCAGCGTAGCCTAGTGGTTAGAGTGTAGAGGCGGCAGCGTAGCCTAGTGGTTAGAGACTAGGGGCGGCAGCGTAGCCTAGTGGTTAGAGTGTAGGGGTGGCAGCATAGCCTAGTGGTTAGAGCGTTGGACCTCGAGCGTTGAATCGTCGAGCTGACAAGGTACAAATCTGTCATTCTGCCCCTGAACAGGCAGTTAACCCAGTGTTCCTAGGCCGACATTGAAAATAAGAATTTGTTCTTAACTGACTTGCCTAGTTAAATAAAAGTTAGATAAAGATTAAATAAAGGTATAAAAATGTAATCTCTCGTCTATGGGACAGGAAGAGGGTTGGACTGAAAACCTACAGGTTGGTAGATCTCCAGCAAGAGGGTTTGACTGAAAACCTACAGGACAGTAGATCTCCGGGAAGAGGGTTGGACTGAAAACCTACAGGACAGTAGATCTCCAGGAAGAGGGTTGGACTGAAAACCTACAGGACAGTAGATCTCCAGGAAGAGGGTTGGACTGAAAACCTACAGGACAGTAGATCTCCAGGAAGAGGGTTGGACTGTAAACCTACAGGTTGGTAGATCTACAGGAAGAGGGTTTGGATGTAAACCTATAGGACAGTAGATCTCCAGGAAGAGGGTTGGACTGAAAACCTACAGGACAGTAGATCTCAAGGAAGAGGGTTGGACTGAAAACCTACAGGACGGTAGATCTCCGGGAAGAGGGTTGGACTGAAAACCTACAGGACGGTAGATCTCCAGGAAGAGGGTTGGACTGAAAACCTACAGGACAGTAGTTCTCCAGGAAGAGGGTTGGACTGTAAACCTACAGGACGGTAGATCTCCAAGAAGAGGGTTGGACTAAAAACCTACAGGACAGTAGATCTCCAGGAAGAGGGTTGGACTGTAAACCTAGACGACAGTAGATGTCCAGGAAGAGGGTTGGACTGTAAACCTACAGGTTGGTAGATCTACAGGAAGAGGGTTTGGATGTAAACCTACAGGACAGTAGATCTCCGGGAAGAGGGTTGGACTGAAAACCTACAGGACAGTAGATCTCCAGGAAGAGGGTTGGACTGTAAACCTACAGGACGGTAGATCTCAAGGAAGAGGGTTGGACTGAAAATCTACAGGACAGTAGATCTCCAGGAAGAGGGTTGGACTGAAAACCTACAGGACAGTAAATCTCCAGGAAGAAGGTTGGACTGATAACCGACAGGACTGTAGATCTCCGGGAAGAGGGTTGGACTGAAAACCTACAGGACAGTAGATCTCCAGGAAGAGGGTTGGACTGAAAACCTACAGGACAGTAAATCTCCAGGAAGAAGGTTGGACTGATAACCGACAGGACTGTAGATCTCCGGGAAGAGGGTTGGACTGAAAACCTACAGGACAGTAGATCTCCAGGAAGAGGGTTGGACTGAAAACCTACAGGACAGTAGATCTCCAGGAAGAGGGTTGGACTGTAAACCTAGACGACAGTAGATGTCCAGGAAGAGGGTTGGACTGTAAACCTACAGGTTGGTAGATCTACAGGAAGAGGGTTTGGATGTAAACCTATAGGACAGTAGATCTCCAGGAAGAGGGTTGGACTGAAAACCTACAGGACAGTAGATCTCAAGGAAGAGGGTTGGACTGAAAACCTACAGGACGGTAGATCTCCAGGAAGAGGGTTGGACTGAAAACCTACAGGACGGTAGATCTCCAGGAAGAGGGTTGGACTGAAAACCTACAGGACAGTAGATCTCCAGGAAGAGGGTTGGACTGTAAACCTACAGGTTGGTAGATCTACAGGAAGAGGGTTTGGATGTAAACCTACAGGACAGTAGATCTCCGGGAAGAGGGTTGGACTGAAAACCTACAGGACAGTAGATCTCCACGAAGAGGGTTGGACTGTAAACCTACAGGACGGTAGATCTCCAGGAAGAGGGTTGGACTGAAAACCTACAGGACAGTAGATCTCCAGGAAGAGGGTTGGACTGAAAACCTACAGGACAGTAAATCTCCAGGAAGAGGGTTGGACTGAAAACCTACAGGACAGTAGATCTCCAGGAAGAGGGTTGGACTGTAAACCTAGACGACAGTAGATGTCCAGGAAGAGGGTTGGACTGTAAACCTACAGGTTGGTAGATCTACAGGAAGAGGGTTTGGATGTAAATCTATAGGACAGTAGATCTCCAGGAAGAGGGTTGGACTGAAAACCTACAGGACAGTAGATCTCAAGGAAGAGGGTTGGACTGAAAACCGACAGGACTGTAGATCTCCGGGAAGAGGGTTGGACTGAAAACCTACAGGACAGTAGATCTCCAGGAAGAGGGTTGGACTGAAAACCTACAGGACAGTAGATCTCCAGGAAGAGGGTTGGACTGTAAACCTAGACGACAGTAGATGTCCAGGAAGAGGGTTGGACTGTAAACCTACAGGTTGGTAGATCTACAGGAAGAGGGTTTGGATGTAAACCTACAGGACAGTAGATCTCCGGGAAGAGGGTTGGACTGAAAACCTACAGGACAGTAGATCTCCAGGAAGAGGGTTGGACTGAAAACCTACAGGACAGTAGATCTCCAGGAAGAGGGTTGGACTGTAAACCTAGATGACAGTAGATGTCCAGGAAGAGGGTTGGACTGTAAACCTACAGGTTGGTAGATCTACAGGAAGAGGGTTTGGATGTAAACCTATAGGACAGTAGATGTCCAGGAAGAGGGTTGAACTGAAAACCTACAGGACAGTAGATCTCAAGGAAGAGGGTTGGACTGAAAACCTACAGGACAGTAGATCTCCAGGAAGAGGGTTGGACTGAAAACCTACAGGACGGTAGATCTCAAGGAAGAGGGTTGGACCGAAAACCTACAGGACGGTAGATCTTCGGGAAGAGGGTTGGACTGAAAACCTACAGGACGGTAGATCTCCGGGAATAGGGTTGGACTGAAAACCTACAGGACGGTAGATCTCCAGGAAGAGGGTTGGACTGAAAACCTACAGGACAGTAGATCTCCAGGAAGAGGGTTGGACTGTAAACCTACAGGACAGTAGATCTCCAGGAAGAGGGTTGGACTGAAAACCTACAGGACAGTAGATCTCCAGGAAGAGGGCTGGACTGAAAACCTACAGGACAGTAAATCTCCAGGAAGAGGGTTGGACTGATAACCGACAGGACTGTAGATCTCCGGGAAGAGGGTTTGACTGAAAACCTACAGGACAGTAGATCTCCTGGAAGAGGGTTGGACTGAAAACCTACAGGTTGGTAGATCTCCAGGAAGAGGGTTGGACTGATAACCGACAGGACTGTAGATCTCCGGGAAGAGGGTTGGACTGAAAACCTACAGGACAGTAGATCTCCAGGAAGAGGGTTGGACTGAAAACCTAGACGACAGTAGATGTCCAGGAAGGGGGTTGGACTGTAAACCTACAGGTTGGTAGATCTACAGGAAGAGGGTTTGGCTGTAAACCTATAGGACAGTAAATCTCCAGGAAGAGGATTGGACTGATAACCGTCAGGACTGTAGATCTCCGGGAAGAGGGCTGGACTGAAAACCTACAAGACAGTAGATCTCCAGGAAGAGGGTTGGACTGAAAACCTAGACGACAGTAGATGTCCAGGAAGGGGGTTGGACTGTAAACCTACAGGTTGGTAGATCTCCAGGAAGACGGTTTGGCTGTAAACCTATAGGACAGTAGATCTCCAGGAAGAAGGTTGGACTGAAAACCTACAGGACAGTAGATCTCAAGGAAGAGGGTTGGACTGAAAACCTACAGGACGGTAAATCTCCGGGAAGAGGGTTGGACTGAAAACCTACAGGACGGTAGATCTCCAGGAAGAGGGTTGGACTGAAAACCTACAGGACAGTAGATCTCCAGGAAGAGGTTTGGACTGTAAACCTTCAGGACGGTAGATCTCCAGGAAGAGGGTTGGACTGAAAACATACAGGACAGTAGATCTCCAGGAAGAGGGTTGGACTGAAAACCTACAGGACAGTAAATCTCCAGGAAGAGGGCTGGACTGATAACCGACAGGACTGTAGATCTCCGGGAAGAGGGTTTGACTGAAAACCTACAGGACAGTAGATTTCCGGGAAGAGGGTTGGACTGAAAACCTACAGGACTGTAGATCTCCGGGAAGAGGGTTGGACTGAAATCCTACAGGACAGTAGATCTCCAGGAAGAGGGTTGGACTGAAAGTCTACAGGACAGTAGATCTCCAGGAAGAGGGTTGGACTGAAAACCTACAGGACAGTAGATCTCCAGGAAGAGGGTTGGACTGTAAACCTACAGGACGGTAGATCTCCAGGAAGAGGGTTGGACTGAAAACCTACAGGACAGTAGATCTCCAGGAAGAGGGTTGGACTGAAAACCTACAGGACAGTAAATCTCCAGGAAGAGTGTTGGACTGATAACCGACAGGACTGTAGATCTCCGGGAAGAGGGTTGGACTGAAAACCTACAGGACAGTAGATCTAGAGGAAGAGGGTTGGACTGAAAACCTACAGGTTGGTAGATCTACAGGAAGAGGTTTTGGATGTAAACCTATAGGACAGTAGATCTCCAGGAAGAGGGTTGAACTGAAAACCTACAGGACAGTAGATCTCAAGGAAGAGGGTTGGACTGAAAACCTACAGGACGGTAGATCTCCGGGAAGAGTGTTGGACTGAAAACCTACAGGACGGTAGATCTCCAGGAAGAGGGTTGGACTGTAAACCTACAGGACAGTAGATCTCCAGGAAGAGGGTTGGACTGTAAACCTACAAGACGGTAGATCTCCAGGAAGAGGGTTGGACTGAAAACATACAAGACAGTAGATCTCCAGGAAGAGGGTTGGACTGATAACCGAAAGGACTGTAGATCTCCGGGAAGAGGGTTTGACTGAAAACCTACAGGACAGTAGATCTCCGGGAAGAGGGTTGGACTGAAAACCTACAGGACAGTAGATCTCCAGGAAGAGGGTTGGACTGTAAACCTACAGGACGGTAGATCTCGAGAAAGAGGGTTGGACTGAAAACCTACAGGACGGTAGATCTCCAGGAAGAGGGTTGGACTGAAAACCTACAGGACAGTAAATCTCCAGGAAGAGGGTTGGACTGAAAACCTACAGGACAGTAGATCTCCAGGAAGAGGGTTGGACTGAAAACCTACAGGACAGTAGATCTCCAGGAAGAGGGTTGGACTGTAAACCTACAGGTTGGTAGATCTACAGGAAGAGGGTTTGGCTGTAAACCTATAGGACAGTAGATCTCCAGGAAGAGGGTTGGACTGAAAACCTACAGGACGGTAGATCTCAAGGAAGAGGGTTGGACCGAAAACCTACAGGACGGTAGATCTCCGGGAAGAGGGTTGGACTGAAAACCTACAGGACGGTAGATCTCCAGGAAGAGGGTTGGGTCTGAAAACCTACAGGACAGTAAATCTCCAGGAAGAGGGTTGGACTGAAAACCTACAGGACAGTAGATCTCCAGGAAGAGGGTTGGACTGTAAACCTTCAGGACGGTAGATCTCCAGGAAGAGGGTTGGACTGAAAACATACAGGACAGTAGATCTCCAGGAAGAGGGTTGGACTGAAAACCTACAGGACAGTAAATCTCCAGGAAGAGGGCTGGACTGATAACCGACAGGACTGTAGATCTCCGGGAAGAGGGTTTGACTGAAAACCTACAGGACAGTAGATTTCCGGGAAGAGGGTTGGACTGAAAACATACAGGACTGTAGATGTCCGTGAAGAGGGTTGGACTGAAAACCTACAGGACAGTAGATCTCCAGGAAGAGGGTTGGACTGAAAATCTACAGGACAGTAGATCTCCAGGAAGAGGGTTGGACTGAAAACCTACAGGACAGTAGATCTCCAGGAAGAGGGTTGGACTGTAAACCTACAGGACGATAGATCTCCAGGAAGAGGGTTGGACTGAAAACCTACAGGACAGTAGATCTCCAGGAAGAGGGTTGGACTGAAAACCTACAAGACAGTAAATCTCCAGGAAGAGTGTTGGACTGATAACCGACAGGACTGTAGATCTCCGGGAAGAGGGTTGGACTGAAAACCTACAGGACAGTAGATCTCCAGGAAGAGGGTTGGACTGAAAACCTACAGGACAGTAGATCTCCAGGAAGAGGGTTGGACTGTAAACCTACAGGTTGGTAGATCTACAGGAAGAGGGTTTGGCTGTAAACCAATAGGACAGTAGATCTCCAGGAAGAGGGTTGGACTGAAAACCTACAGGACGGTAGATCTCAAGGAAGAGGGTTGGACCGAAAACCTACAGGACGGTAGATCTCCGGGAAGAGGGTTGGACTGAAAACCTACAGGACGGTAGATCTCCGGGAAGAGGGTTGGACTGAAAACCTACAGGACGGTAGATCTCCGGGAAGAGGGTTGGACTGAAAACCTACAGGACGGTAGATCTCCAGGAAGAGGGTTGGACTGAAAACCTACAGGACAGTAAATCTCCAGGAAGAGGGTTGGACTGAAAACCTACAGGACAGTAGATCTCCAGGAAGAGGGTTGGACTGAAAACCTACAGGACAGTAGATCTCCAGTAAGAGGGTTGGACTGTAAACCTACAGGTTGGTAGATCTACAGGAAGAGGGTTTGGCTGTAAACCTATAGGACAGTAGATCTCCAGGAAGAGGGTTGGACTGAAAACCTACAGGACGGTAGATCTCAAGGAAGAGGGTTGGACCGAAAACCTACAGGACGGTAGATCTCCGGGAAGAGGGTTGGACTGAAAACCTACAGGACGGTAGATCTCCGGGAAGAGGGTTGGACTGAAAACCTACAGGACAGTAGATCTCCAGGAAGAGGGTTGGACTGTAAACCTACAGGACAGTAGATCTCCAGGAAGAGGGTTGGACTGAAAATCTACAGGACAGTAGATCTCCAGGAAGAGGGCTGGACTGAAAACCTACAGGACAGTAAATCTCCAGGAAGAGGGTTGGACTGATAACCGACAGGACTGTAGATCTCCGGGAAGAGGGTTTGACTGAAAACCTACAGGACAGTAGATCTCCTGGAAGAGGGTTGGACTGAAAACATACAGGACAGTAGATCTCCAGGAAGAGGGTTGGACTGAAAACCTACAGGACAGTAAATCTCCAGGAAGAGGGCTGGACTGAAAACCTACAGGACAGTAGATCTCCAGGAAGAGGGTTGGACTGAAAACCTAGACGACAGTAGATGTCCAGGAAGGGGGTTGGACTGTAAACCTACAGGTTGGTAGATCTCCAGGAAGAGGGTTTGGCTGTAAACCTATAGGACAGTAAATCTCCAGGAAGAGGGTTGGACTGATAACCGCCAGGACTGTAGATCTCCGGGAAGAGGGCTGGACTGAAAACCTACAAGACAGTAGATCTCCAGGAAGAGGGTTGGACTGAAAACCTAGACGACAGTAGATGTCCAGGAAGGGGGTTGGACTGTAAACCTACAGGTTGGTAGATCTCCAGGAAGACGGTTTGGCTGTAAACCTATAGGACAGTAGATCTCCAGGAAGAAGGTTGGACTGAAAACCTACAGGACAGTAGATCTCAAGGAAGAGGGTTGGACTGAAAACCTACAGGACGGTAAATCTCCGGGAAGAGGGTTGGACTGAAAACCTACAGGACGGTAGATCTCCAGGAAGAGGGTTGGACTGAAAACCTACAGGACAGTAGATCTCCAGGAAGAGGGTTGGACTGTAAACCTTCAGGACGGTAGATCTCCAGGAAGAGGGTTGGACTGAAAACATACAGGACAGTAGATCTCCAGGAAGAGGGTTGGACTGTAAACCTACAGGTTGGTAGATCTACAGGAAGAGGGTTTGGCTGTAAACCCATAGGACAGTAGATCTCCAGGAAGAGGGTTGGACTGAAAACCTACAGGACGGTAGATCTCAAGGAAGAGGGTTGGACCGAAAACCTACAGGACGGTAGATCTCCGGGAAGAGGGTTGGACTGAAAACCTACAGGACGGTAGATCTCCGGGAAGAGGGTTGGACTGAAAACCTACAGGACGGTAGATCTCCGGGAAGAGGGTTGGACTGAAAACCTACAGGACGGTAGATCTCCAGGAAGAGGGTTGGACTGAAAACCTACAGGACAGTAAATCTCCAGGAAGAGGGTTGGACTGAAAACCTACAGGACAGTAGATCTCCAGGAAGAGGGTTGGACTGAAAACCTACAGGACAGTAGATCTCCAGGAAGAGGGTTGGACTGTAAACCTACAGGTTGGTAGATCTACAGGAAGAGGGTTTGGCTGTAAACCTATAGGACAGTAGATCTCCAGGAAGAGGGTTGGACTGAAAACCTACAGGACGGTAGATCTCAAGGAAGAGGGTTGGACCGAAAACCTACAGGACGGTAGATCTCCGGGAAGAGGGTTGGACTGAAAACCTACAGGACGGTAGATCTCCGGGAAGAGGGTTGGACTGAAAACCTACAGGACGGTAGATCTCCAGGAAGAGGGTTGGACTGAAAACCTACAGGACAGTAGATCTCCAGGAAGAGGGTTGGACTGTAAACCTACAGGACAGTAGATCTCCAGGAAGAGGGTTGGACTGAAAATCTACAGGACAGTAGATCTCCAGGAAGAGGGCTGGACTGAAAACCTACAGGACAGTAAATCTCCAGGAAGAGGGTTGGACTGATAACCGACAGGACTGTAGATCTCCGGGAAGAGGGTTTGACTGAAAACCTACAGGACAGTAGATCTCCTGGAAGAGGGTTGGACTGAAAACATACAGGACAGTAGATCTCCAGGAAGAGGGTTGGACTGAAAACCTACAGGACAGTAAATCTCCAGGAAGAGGGCTGGACTGAAAACCTACAGGACAGTAGATCTCCAGGAAGAGGGTTGGACTGAAAACCTAGACGACAGTAGATGTCCAGGAAGGGGGTTGGACTGTAAACCTACAGGTTGGTAGATCTACAGGAAGAGGGTTTGGCTGTAAACCTATAGGACAGTAAATCTCCAGGAAGAGGGTAGGACTGATAACCGCCAGGACTGTAGATCTCCGGGAAGAGGGCTGGACTGAAAACCTACAAGACAGTAGATCTCCAGGAAGAGGGTTGGACTGAAAACCTAGACGACAGTAGATGTCCAGGAAGGGGGTTGGACTGTAAACCTACAGGTTGGTAGATCTCCAGGAAGACGGTTTGGCTGTAAACCTATAGGACAGTAGATCTCCAGGAAGAAGGTTGGACTGAAAACCTACAGGACAGTAGATCTCAAGGAAGAGGGTTGGACTGAAAACCTACAGGACGGTAAATCTCCGGGAAGAGGGTTGGACTGAAAACCTACAGGACGGTAGATCTCCAGGAAGAGGGTTGGACTGAAAACCTACAGGACAGTAGATCTCCAGGAAGAGGGTTGGACTGTAAACCTTCAGGACGGTAGATCTCCAGGAAGAGGGTTGGACTGAAAACATACAGGACAGTAGATCTCCAGGAAGAGGGTTGGACTGAAAACCTACAGGACAGTAAATCTCCAGGAAGAGGGCTGGACTGATAACCGACAGGACTGTAGATCTCCGGGAAGAGGGTTTGACTGAAAACCTACAGGACAGTAGATTTCCGGGAAGAGGGTTGGACTGAAAACCTACAGGACTGTAGATCTCCGGGAAGAGGGTTGGACTGAAAACCTACAGGACAGTAGATCTCCAGGAAGAGGGTTGGACTGAAAGTCTACAGGACAGTAGATCTCCAGGAAGAGGGTTGGACTGAAAACCTACAGGACAGTAGATCTCCAGGAAGAGGGTTGGACTGTAAACCTACAGGACGGTAGATCTCCAGGAAGAGGGTTGGACTGAAAACCTACAGGACAGTAGATCTCCAGGAAGAGGGTTGGACTGAAAACCTACAGGACAGTAAATCTCCAGGAAGAGTGTTGGACTGATAACCGACAGGACTGTAGATCTCCGGGAAGAGGGTTGGACTGAAAACCTACAGGACAGTAGATCTACAGGAAGAGGGTTGGACTGAAAACCTACAGGACTGTAGATCTCCAGGAAGAGGGTTGGACTGTAAACCTAGACGACTGTAGATGTCCAGGAAGAGGGTTGGACTGTAAACCTACAGGTTGGTAGATCTACAGGAAGAGGGTTTGGATGTAAACCTATAGGACAGTAGATCTCCAGGAAGAGGGTTGAACTGAAAACCTACAGGACAGTAGATCTCAAGGAAGAGGGTTGGACTGAAAACCTACAGGACGGTAGATCTCCGGGAAGAGTGTTGGACTGAAAACCTACAGGACGGTAGATCTCCAGGAAGAGGGTTGGACTGAAAACCTACAGGACAGTAGATCTCCAGGAAGAGGGTTGGACTGTAAACCTACAAGACGGTAGATCTCCAGGAAGAGGGTTGGACTGAAAACATACAAGACAGTAGATCTCCAGGAAGAGGGTTGGACTGATAACCGACAGGACTGTAGATCTCCGGGAAGAGGGTTTGACTGAAAACCTACAGGACAGTAGATCTCCGGGAAGAGGGTTGGACTGAAAACCTACAGGACAGTAGATCTCCAGGAAGAGGGTTGGACTGTAAACCTACAGGACGGTAGATCTCCAGGAAGAGGGTTGGACTGAAAACCTACAGGACGGTAGATCTCCAGGAAGAGGGTTGGACTGAAAACCTACAGGACAGTAAATCTCCAGGAAGAGGGTTGGACTGAAAACCTACAGGACAGTAGATCTCCAAGAAGAGGGTTGGACTGAAAACCTACAGGACAGTAGATCTCCAGGAAGAGGGTTGGACTGTAAACCTACAGGTTGGTAGATCTACAGGAAGAGGGTTTGGCTGTAAACCTATAGGACAGTAGATCTCCAGGAAGAGGGTTGGACTGAAAACCTACAGGACGGTAGATCTCAAGGAAGAGGGTTGGACTGAAAACCTACAGGACAGTAGATCTCCAGGAAGAGGGTTGGACTGAAAACCTACAGGACAGTAAATCTCCAGGAAGAGTGTTGGACTGATAACTGACAGGACTGTTGATCTCCGGGAAGAGGGTTGGACTGAAAACCTACAGGACAGTAGATCTACAGGAAGAGGGTTGGACTGAAAACCTACAGGACTGTAGATCTCCAGGAAGAGGGTTGGACTGTAAACCTAGACGACTGTAGATGTCCAATGAAGAGGGTTGGACTGTAAACCTACAGGTTGGTAGATCTACAGGAAGAGGGTTTGGATGTAAACCTATAGGACAGTAGATCTCCAGGAAGAGGGTTGAACTGAAAACCTACAGGACAGTAGATCTCAAGGAAGAGGGTTGGACTGAAAACCTACAGGACGGTAGATCTCCGGGAAGAGTGTTGGACTGAAAACCTACAGGACGGTAGATCTCCAGGAAGAGGGTTGGACTGAAAACCTACAGGACAGTAGATCTCCAGGAAGAGGGTTGGACTGAAAACATACAAGACAGTAGATCTCCAGGAAGAGGGTTGGACTGATAACCGACAGGACTGTAGATCTCCGGGAAGAGGGTTTGACTGAAAACCTACAGGACAGTAGATCTCCGGGAAGAGGGTTGGACTGAAAACCTACAGGACAGTAGATCTCCAGGAAGAGGGTTGGACTGTAAACCTACAGGACGGTAGATCTCCAGGAAGAGGGTTGGACTGTAAACCTACAGGACAGTAGATCTCCAGGAAGAGGGTTGGACTGAAAACCTACAGGACAGTAGATCTCCAGGAAGAGGGCTGGACTGAAAACCTACAGGACAGTAAATCTCCAGGAAGAGGGTTGGACTGATAACCGACAGGACTGTAGATCTCCGGGAAGAGGGTTTGACTGAAAACCTACAGGACAGTAGATCTCCTGGAAGAGGGTTGGACTGAAAACCTACAGGTTGGTAGATCTCCAGGAAGAGGGTTGGACTGATAACCGACAGGACTGTAGATCTCCGGGAAGAGGGTTGGACTGAAAACCTACAGGACAGTAGATCTCCAGGAAGAGGGTTGGACTGAAAACCTAGACGACAGTAGATGTCCAGGAAGGGGGTTGGACTGTAAACCTACAGGTTGGTAGATCTACAGGAAGAGGGTTTGGCTGTAAACCTATAGGACAGTAAATCTCCAGGAAGAGGGTTGGACTGATAACCGTCAGGACTGTAGATCTCCGGGAAGAGGGCTGGACTGAAAACCTACAAGACAGTAGATCTCCAGGAAGGCGGGTTGGACTGAAAACCTAGACGACAGTAGATGTCCAGGAAGGGGGTTGGACTGTAAACCTACAGGTTGGTAGATCTCCAGGAAGACGGTTTGGCTGTAAACCTATAGGACAGTAGATCTCCAGGAAGAAGGTTGGACTGAAAACCTACAGGACAGTAGATCTCAAGGAAGAGGGTTGGACTGAAAACCTACAGGACGGTAAATCTCCGGGAAGAGGGTTGGACTGAAAACCTACAGGACGGTAGATCTCCAGGAAGAGGGTTGGACTGAAAACCTACAGGACAGTAGATCTCCAGGAAGAGGGTTGGACTGTAAACCTTCAGGACGGTAGATCTCCGGGAAGAGGGTTTGACTGAAAACCTACAGGACAGTAGATTTCCGGGAAGAGGGTTGGACTGAAAACCTACAGGACTGTAGATCTCCGGGAAGAGGGTTGTACTGAAAACCTACAGGACAGTAGATCTCCAGGAAGAGGGTTGGACTGAAAGTCTACAGGACAGTAGATCTCCAGGAAGAGGGTTGGACTGAAAACCTACAGGACAGTAGATCTCCAGGAAGAGGGTTGGACTGTAAACCTACAGGACGGTAGATCTCCAGGAAGAGGGTTGGACTGAAAACCTACAGGACAGTAGATCTCCAGGAAGAGGGTTGGACTGAAAACCTACAGGACAGTAAATCTCCAGGAAGAGTGTTGGACTGATAACCGACAGGACTGTAGATCTCCGGGAAGAGGGTTGGACTGAAAACCTACAGGACAGTAGATCTACAGGAAGAGGGTTGGACTGAAAACCTACAGGACTGTAGATCTCCAGGAAGAGGGTTGGACTGTAAACCTAGACGACTGTAGATGTCCAGGAAGAGGGTTGGACTGTAAACCTACAGGTTGGTAGATCTACAGGAAGAGGGTTTGGATGTAAACCTATAGGACAGTAGATCTCCAGGAAGAGGGTTGAACTGAAAACCTACAGGACAGTAGATCTCAAGGAAGAGGGTTGGACTGAAAACCTACAGGACGGTAGATCTCCGGGAAGAGTGTTGGACTGAAAACCTACAGGACGGTAGATCTCCAGGAAGAGGGTTGGACTGAAAACCTACAGGACAGTAGATCTCCAGGAAGAGGGTTGGACTGTAAACCTACAAGACGGTAGATCTCCAGGAAGAGGGTTGGACTGAAAACATACAAGACAGTAGATCTCCAGGAAGAGGGTTGGACTGATAACCGACAGGACTGTAGATCTCCGGGAAGAGGGTTTGACTGAAAACCTACAGGACAGTAGATCTCCGGGAAGAGGGTTGGACTGAAAACCTACAGGACAGTAGATCTCCAGGAAGAGGGTTGGACTGTAAACCTACAGGACGGTAGATCTCCAGGAAGAGGGTTGGACTGAAAACCTACAGGACGGTAGATCTCCAGGAAGAGGGTTGGACTGAAAACCTACAGGACAGTAAATCTCCAGGAAGAGGGTTGGACTGAAAACCTACAGGACAGTAGATCTCCAAGAAGAGGGTTGGACTGAAAACCTACAGGACAGTAGATCTCCAGGAAGAGGGTTGGACTGTAAACCTACAGGTTGGTAGATCTACAGGAAGAGGGTTTGGCTGTAAACCTATAGGACAGTAGATCTCCAGGAAGAGGGTTGGACTGAAAACCTACAGGACGGTAGATCTCAAGGAAGAGGGTTGGACCGAAAACCTACAGGACGGTAGATCTCCGGGAAGAGGGTTGGACTGAAAACCTACAGGACGGTAGATCTCCGGGAAGAGGGTTGGACTGAAAACCTACAGGACGGTAGATCTCCAGGAAGAGGGTTGGACTGAAAACCTACAGGACGATAGATCTCAAGGAAGAGGGTTGGACCGAAAACCTACAGGACGGTAGATCTCCGGGAAGAGGGTTGGACTGAAAACCTACAGGACAGTAGATCTCCAGGAAGAGGGTTGGACTGTAAACCTACAAGACGGTAGATTTCCAGGAAGAGGGTTGGACTGAAAACATACAAGACAGTAGATCTCCAGGAAGAGGGTTGGACTGATAACCGACAGGACTGTAGATCTCCGGGAAGAGGGTTTGACTGAAAACCTACAGGACAGTAGATCTCCGGGAAGAGGGTTGGACTGAAAACCTACAGGACAGTAGATCTCCAGGAAGAGGGTTGGACTGTAAACCTACAGGACGGTAGATCTCCAGGAAGAGGGTTGGACTGAAAACCTACAGGACGGTAGATCTCCAGGAAGAGGGTTGGACTGAAAACCTACAGGACAGTAGATCTCCAGGAAGAGGGTTGGACTGTAAACCTTCAGGACGGTAGATCTCCAGGAAGAGGGTTGGACTGAAAACATACAGGACAGTAGATCTCCAGGAAGAGGGTTGGACTGAAAACCTACAGGACAGTAAATCTCCAGGAAGAGGGCTGGACTGATAACCGACAGGACTGTAGATCTCCGGGAAGAGGGTTTGACTGAAAACCTACAGGACAGTAGATCTCCGGGAAGAGGGTTGGACTGAAAACCTACAGGACAGTAGATCTCCAGGAAGAGGGTTGGACTGAAAGTCTACAGGACAGTAGATCTCCAGGAAGAGGGTTGGACTGAAAACCTACAGGACAGTAGATCTCCAGGAAGAGGGTTGGACTGTAAACCTACAGGACGGTAGATCTCCAGGAAGAGGGTTGGACTGATAACCGACAGGACTGTAGATCTCCGGGAAGAGGGTTGGACTGAAAACCTACAGGACAGTAGATCTACAGGAAGAGGGTTGGACTGAAAACCTACAGGACTGTAGATCTCCAGGAAGAGGGTTGGACTGTAAACCTAGACGACTGTAGATGTCCAGGAAGAGGGTTGGACTGTAAACCTACAGGTTGGTAGATCTACAGGAAGAGGGTTTGGATGTAAACCTATAGGACAGTAGATCTCCAGGAAGAGGGTTGAACTGAAAACCTACAGGACAGTAGATCTCAAGGAAGAGGGTTGGACTGAAAACCTACAGGACGGTAGATCTCCGGGAAGAGTGTTGGACTGAAAACCTACAGGACGGTAGATCTCCAGGAAGAGGGTTGGACTGAAAACCTACAGGACAGTAGATCTCCAGGAAGAGGGTTGGACTGTAAACCTACAAGACGGTAGATCTCCAGGAAGAGGGTTGGACTGAAAACATACAAGACAGTAGATCTCCAGGAAGAGGGTTGGACTGATAACCGACAGGACTGTAGATCTCCGGGAAGAGGGTTTGACTGAAAACCTACAGGACAGTAGATCTCCGGGAAGAGGGTTGGACTGAAAACCTACAGGACAGTAGATCTCCAGGAAGAGGGTTGGACTGTAAACCTACAGGACGGTAGATCTCCAGGAAGAGGGTTGGACTGAAAACCTACAGGACGGTAGATCTCCAGGAAGAGGGTTGGACTGAAAACCTACAGGACAGTAAATCTCCAGGAAGAGGGTTGGACTGAAAACCTACAGGACAGTAGATCTCCAAGAAGAGGGTTGGACTGAAAACCTACAGGACAGTAGATCTCCAGGAAGAGGGTTGGACGGTAAACCTACAGGTTGGTAGATCTACAGGAAGAGGGTTTGGCTGTAAACCTATAGGACAGTAAATCTCCAGGAAGAGGGTTGGACTGAAAACCTACAGGACGGTAGATCTCAAGGAAGAGGGTTGGACCGAAAACCTACAGGACGGTAGATCTCCGGGAAGAGGGTTGGACTGAAAACCTACAGGACGGTAGATCTCCGGGAAGAGGGTTGGACTGAAAACCTACAGGACGGTAGATCTCCAAGAAGAGGGTTGGACTGTAAACCTACAGGACGGTAGATCTCAAGGAAGAGGGTTGGACCGAAAACCTACAGGACGGTAGATCTCCGGGAAGAGGGTTGGACTGAAAACCTACAGGACAGTAGATCTCCAGGAAGAGGGTTGGACTGTAAACCTACAAGACGGTAGATTTCCAGGAAGAGGGTTGGACTGAAAACATACAAGACAGTAGATCTCCAGGAAGAGGGTTGGACTGATAACCGACAGGACTGTAGATCTCCGGGAAGAGGGTTTGACTGAAAACCTACAGGACAGTAGATCTCCGGGAAGAGGGTTGGACTGAAAACCTACAGGACAGTAGATCTCCAGGAAGAGGGTTGGACTGTAAACCTACAGGACGGTAGATCTCCAGGAAGAGGGTTGGACTGAAAACCTACAGGACGGTAGATCTCCAGGAAGAGGGTTGGACTGAAAACCTACAGGACAGTTGATCTCCAGGAAGAGGGTTGGACTGTAAACCTTCAGGACGGTAGATCTCCAGGAAGAGGGTTGGACTGAAAACATACAGGACAGTAGATCTCCAGGAAGAGGGTTGGACTGAAAACCTACAGGACAGTAAATCTCCAGGAAGAGGGCTGGACTGATAACCGACAGGACTGTAGATCTCCGGGAAGAGGGTTTGACTGAAAACCTACAGGACAGTAGATTTCCGGGAAGAGGGTTGGACTGAAAACCTACAGGACTGTAGATCTCCGGGAAGAGGGTTGGACTGAAAACCTACAGGACAGTAGATCTCCAGGAAGAGGGTTGGACTGAAAGTCTACAGGACAGTAGATCTCCAGGAAGAGGGTTGGACTGAAAACCTACAGGACAGTAGATCTCCAGGAAGAGGGTTGGACTGTAAACCTACAGGACGGTAGATCTCCAGGAAGAGGGTTGGACTGAAAACCTACAGGACAGTAGATCTCCAGGAAGAGGGTTAGACTGAAAACCTACAGGACAGTAAATCTCCAGGAAGAGTGTTGGACTGATAACCGACAGGACTGTAGATCTCCGGGAAGAGGGTTGGACTGAAAACCTACAGGACAGTAGATCTATAGGAAGAGGGTTGGACTGAAAACCTACAGGACTGTAGATCTCCAGGAGGAGGGTTGGACTGTAAACCTAGACGACTGTAGATGTCCAGGAAGAGGGTTGGACTGTAAACCTACAGGTTGGTAGATCTACAGGAAGAGGGTTTGGATGTAAACCTATAGGACAGTAGATCTCCAGGAAGAGGGTTGAACTGAAAACCTACAGGACAGTAGATCTCAAGGAAGAGGGTTGGACTGAAAACCTACAGGACGGTAGATCTCCGGGAAGAGTGTTGGACTGAAAACCTACAGGACGGTAGATCTCCAGGAAGAGGGTTGGACTGAAAACCTACAGGACAGTAGATCTCCAGGAAGAGGGTTGGACTGTAAACCTACAGGACGGTAGATCTCCAGGAAGAGGGTTGGACTGAAAACATACAAGACAGTAGATCTCCAGGAAGAGGGTTGGACTGATAACCGACAGGACTGTAGATCTCCGGGAAGAGGGTTTGACTGAAAACCTACAGGACAGTAGATCTCCGGGAAGAGGGTTGGACTGAAAACCTACAGGACAGTAGATCTCCAGGAAGAGGGTTGGACTGTAAACCTACAGGACGGTAGATCTCCAGGAAGAGGGTTGGACTGAAAACCTACAGGACGGTAGATCTCCAGGAAGAGGGTTGGACTGAAAACCTACAGGACAGTAAATCTCCAGGAAGAGGGTTGGACTGAAAACCTACAGGACAGTAGATCTCCAGGAAGAGGGTTGGACTGTAAACCTACAGGTTGGTAGATCTACAGGAAGAGGGTTTGGCTGTAAACCTATAGGACAGTAGATCTCCAGGAAGAGGGTTGGACTGAAAACCTACAGGACGGTAGATCTCAAGGAAGAGGGTTGGACCGAAAACCTACAGGACGGTAGATCTCCGGGAAGAGGGTTGGACTGAAAACCTACAGGACGGTAGATCTCCGGGAAGAGGGTTGGACTGAAAACCTACAGGACGGTAGATCTCCAGGAAGAGGGTTGGACTGAAAACCTACAGGACGGTAGATCTCAAGGAAGAGGGTTGGACCGAAAACCTACAGGACGGTAGATCTCCGGGAAGAGGGTTGGACTGAAAACCTACAGGACAGTAGATCTCCAGGAAGAGGGTTGGACTGTAAACCTACAAGACGGTAGATTTCCAGGAAGAGGGTTGGACTGAAATTATACAAGACAGTAGATCTCCAGGAAGAGGGTTGGACTGATAACCGACAGGACTGTAGATCTCCGGGAAGAGGGTTTGACTGAAAACCTACAGGACAGTAGATCTCCGGGAAGAGGGTTGGACTGAAAACCTACAGGACAGTAGATCTCCAGGAAGAGGGTTGGACTGTAAACCTACAGGACGGTAGATCTCCAGGAAGAGGGTTGGACTGAAAACCTACAGGACGGTAGATCTCCAGGAAGAGGGTTGGACTGAAAACCTACAGGACAGTAAATCTCCAGGAAGAGGGTTGGACTGAAAACCTACAGGACAGTAGATCTCCAGGAAGAGGGTTGGACTGAAAACCTACAGGACAGTAGATCTCCAGGAAGAGGGTTGGACTGTAAACCTACAGGTTGGTAGATCTACAGGAAGAGGGTTTGGCTGTAAACCTATAGGACAGTAGATCTCCAGGAAGAGGGTTGGACTGAAAACCTACAGGACGGTAGATCTCAAGGAAGAGGGTTGGACCGAAAACCTACAGGACGGTAGATCTCCGGGAAGAGGGTTGGACTGAAAACCTACAGGACGGTAGATCTCCAGGAAGAGGGTTGGACTGAAAACCTACAGGACAGTAAATCTCCAGGAAGAGGGTTGGACTGAAAACCTACAGGACAGTAGATCTCCAGGAAGAGGGTTGGACTGAAAACCTACAGAACAGTAGATCTCCAGGAAGAGGGTTGGACTGTAAACCTACAGGTTGGTAGATCTACATGAAGAGGGTTTGGCTGTAAACCTATAGGACAGTAGATCTCCAGGAAGAGGGTTGGACTGAAAACCTACAGGACGGTAGATCTCAAGGAAGAGGGTTGGACCGAAAACCTACAGGACGGTAGATCTCCGGGAAGAGGGTTGGACTGAAAACCTACAGGACGGTAGATCTCCGGGAAGAGGGTTGGACTGAAAACCTACAGGACGGTAGATCTCCAGGAAGAGGGTTGGACTGAAAACCTACAGGACAGTAAATCTCCAGGAAGAGGGTTGGACTGAAAACCTACAGGACAGTAGATCTCCAGGAAGAGGGTTGGACTGAAAACCTACAGGACAGTAGATCTCCAGGAAGAGGGTTGGACTGTAAACCTACAGGTTGGTAGATCTACAGGAAGAGGGTTTGGCTGTAAACCTATAGGACAGTAGATCTCCAGGAAGAGGGTTGGACTGAAAACCTACAGGACGGTAGATCTCCGGGAAGAGGGTTGGACTGAAAACCTACAGGACGGTAGATCTCCGGGAAGAGGGTTGGACTGAAAACCTACAGGACGGTAGATCTCCAGGAAGAGGGTTGGACTGTAAACCTACAGGACAGTAGATCTCCAGGAAGAGGGTTGGACTGAAAACCTACAGGACGGTAGATCTCCAGGAAGAGGGTTGGACTGAAAACCTACAGGACAGTAAATCTCCAGGAAGAGGGTTGGACTGAAAACCTACAGGACAGTAGATCTCCAGGAAGAGGGTTGGACTGAAAACCTACAGGACAGTAGATCTCCAGGAAGAGGGTTGGACTGTAAACCTACAGGTTGGTAGATCTACAGGAAGAGGGTTTGGCTGTAAACCTATAGGACAGTAGATCTCCAGGAAGAGGGTTGGACTGAAAACCTACAGGACGGTAGATCTCAAGGAAGAGGGTTGGACCGAAAACCTACAGGACGGTAGATCTCCGGGAAGAGGGTTGGACTGAAAACCTACAGGACGGTAGATCTCCAGGAAGAGGGTTGGACTGAAAACCTACAGGACAGTAAATCTCCAGGAAGAGGGTTGGACTGAAAACCTACAGGACAGTAGATCTCCAGGAAGAGGGTTGGACTGAAAACCTACAGAACAGTAGATCTCCAGGAAGAGGGTTGGACTGTAAACCTACAGGTTGGTAGATCTACATGAAGAGGGTTTGGCTGTAAACCTATAGGACAGTAGATCTCCAGGAAGAGGGTTGGACTGAAAACCTACAGGACGGTAGATCTCAAGGAAGAGGGTTGGACCGAAAACCTACAGGACGGTAGATCTCCGGGAAGAGGGTTGGACTGAAAACCTACAGGACGGTAGATCTCCGGGAAGAGGGTTGGACTGAAAACCTACAGGACGGTAGATCTCCAGGAAGAGGGTTGGACTGAAAACCTACAGGACAGTAAATCTCCAGGAAGAGGGTTGGACTGAAAACCTACAGGACAGTAGATCTCCAGGAAGAGGGTTGGACTGAAAACCTACAGGACAGTAGATCTCCAGGAAGAGGGTTGGACTGTAAACCTACAGGTTGGTAGATCTACAGGAAGAGGGTTTGGCTGTAAACCTATAGGACAGTAGATCTCCAGGAAGAGGGTTGGACTGAAAACCTACAGGACGGTAGATCTCCGGGAAGAGGGTTGGACTGAAAACCTACAGGACGGTAGATCTCCGGGAAGAGGGTTGGACTGAAAACCTACAGGACGGTAGATCTCCAGGAAGAGGGTTGGACTGTAAACCTACAGGACAGTAGATCTCCAGGAAGAGGGTTGGACTGAAAACCTACAGGACAGTAGATCTCCAGGAAGAGGGCTGGACTGAAAACCTACAGGACAGTAAATCTCCAGGAAGAGGGTTGGACTGATAACCGACAGGACTGTAGATCTCCAGGAAGAGGGTTTGACTGAAAACCTACAGGACAGTAGATCTCCTGGAAGAGGGTTGGACTGAAAACCTACAGGACAGTAGATCTCCTGGAAGAGGGTTGGACTGAAAACCTACAGGTTGGTAGATCTCCAGGAAGAGGGTTGGACTGATAACCGACAGGACTGTAGATCTCCGGGAAGAGGGTTGGACTGAAAACCTACAGGACAGTAGATCTCCAGGCAGAGGGTTGGACTGAAAACCTAGACGACAGTAGATGTCCAGGAAGGGGGTTGGACTGTAAACCTACAGGTTGGTAGATCTACAGGAAGAGGGTTTGGCTGTAAACCTATAGGACAGTAAATCTCCAGGAAGAGGGTTGGACTGATAACCGTCAGGACTGTAGATCTCCGGGAAGAGGGCTGGACTGAAAACCTACAAGACAGTAGATCTCCAGGAAGAGGGTTGGACTGAAAACCTAGACGACAGTAGATGTCCAGGAAGGGGGTTGGACTGTAAACCTACAGGTTGGTAGATCTCCAGGAAGACGGTTTGGCTGTAAACCTATAGGACAGTAGATCTCCAGGAAGAGGGCTGGACTGAAATCCTACAGGACAGTAAGTCTCCAGGAAGAGGGTTGGACTGATAACCGACAGGACTGTAGATCTCCGGGAAGAGGGTTTGACTGAAAACCTACAGGACAGTAGATCTCCTGGAAGAGGGTTGGACTGAAAACCTACAGGTTGGTAGATCTCCAGGAAGAGGGTTGGACTGATAACCGACAGGACTGTAGATCTCCGGGAAGAGGGTTGGGCTGAAAACCTACAGGACAGTAGATCTCCAGGAAGAGGGTTGGACTGAAAACCTAGACGACAGTAGATGTCCAGGAAGGGGTTGGACTGTAAACCTACAGGTTGGTAGATCTACAGGAAGAGGGTTTGGCTGTAAACCTATAGGACAGTAAATCTCCAGGAAGAGGGTTGGACTGATAACCGTCAGGACTGTAGATCTCCGGGAAGAGGGCTGGACTGAAAACCTACAAGACAGTAGATCTCCAGGAAGAGGGTTGGACTGAAAACCTAGACGACAGTAGATGTCCAGGAAGGGGGTTGGACTGTAAACCTACAGGTTGGTAGATCTCCAGGAAGACGGTTTGGCTGTAAACCTATAGGACAGTAGATCTCCAGGAAGAGGGTTGGACTGAAAACCTACAGGACAGTAGATCTCCAGGAAGAGGGTTGGACTGAAAACCTACAGGACAGTAGATCTCCAGGAAGAGGGTTGGACTGTAAACCTACAGGTTGGTAGATCTACAGGAAGAGGGTTTGGCTGTAAACCTATAGGACAGTAGATCTCCAGGAAGAGGGTTGGACTGAAAACCTACAGGACGGTAGATCTCAAGGAAGAGGGTTGGACCGAAAACCTACAGGACGGTAGATCTCCGGGAAGAGGGTTGGACTGAAAACCTACAGGACGGTAGATCTCCGGGAAGAGGGTTGGACTGAAAACCTACAGGACGGTAGATCTCCAGGAAGAGGGTTGGACTGAAAACCTACAGGACAGTAAATCTCCAGGAAGAGGGTTGGACTGAAAACCTACAGGACAGTAGATCTCCAGGAAGAGGGTTGGACTGAAAACCTACAGGACAGTAGATCTCCAGGAAGAGGGTTGGACTGTAAACCTACAGGTTGGTAGATCTACAGGAAGAGGGTTTGGCTGTAAACCTATAGGACAGTAGATCTCCAGGAAGAGGGTTGGACTGAAAACCTACAGGACGGTAGATCTCAAGGAAGAGGGTTGGACCGAAAACCTACAGGACGGTAGATCTCCGGGAAGAGGGTTGGACTGAAAACCTACAGGACGGTAGATCTCCGGGAAGAGGGTTGGACTGAAAACCTACAGGACGGTAGATCTCCAGGAAGAGGGTTGGACTGAAAACCTACAGGACAGTAGATCTCCAGGAAGAGGGTTGGACTGTAAACCTACAGGACAGTAGATCTCCAGGAAGAGGGTTGGACTGAAAACCTACAGGACAGTAAATCTCCAGGAAGAGGGTTGGACTGAAAACCTACAGGTTGGTAGATCTCCAGGAAGAGGGTTGGACTGATAACCGACAGGACTGTAGATCTCCGGGAAGAGGGTTGGACTGAAAACCTACAGGACAGTAGATCTCCAGGAAGAGGGTTGGACTGAAAACCTAGACGACAGTAGATGTCCAGGAAGGGGGTTGGACTGTAAACCTACAGGTTGGTAGATCTACAGGAAGAGGGTTTGGCTGTAAACCTATAGGACAGTAAATCTCCAGGAAGAGGGTTGGACTGAAAACCTAGACGACAGTAGATGTCCAGGAAGGGGGTTGGACTGTAAACCTACAGGTTGGTAGATCTACAGGAAGAGGGTTTGGCTGTAAACCTATAGGACAGTAAATCTCCAGGAAGAGGGTTGGACTGAAAACCTAGACGTCAGTAGATGTCCAGGAAGGGGGTTGGACTGTAAACCTACAGGTTGGTAGATCTCCAGGAAGACGGTTTGGCTGTAAACCTATAGGACAGTAGATCTCCAGGAAGAAGGTTGGACTGAAAACCTACAGGACAGTAGATCTCAAGGAAGAGGGCTGGACTGAAAACCTACAGGACGGTAAATCTCCGGGAAGAGGGTTGGACTGAAAACCTACAGGACGGTAGATCTCCAGGAAGAGGGTTGGACTGAAAACCTACAGGACAGTAGATCTCCAGGAAGAGGGTTGGACTGTAAACCTTCAGGACGGTAGATCTCCAGGAAGAGGGTTGGACTGAAAACATACAGGACAGTAGATCTCCAGGAAGAGGGTTGGACTGAAAACCTACAGGACAGTAAATCTCCAGGAAGAGGGTTGGACTGATAACCGACAGGACTGTAGATCTCCGGGAAGAGGGTTTGACTGAAAACCTACAGGACAGTAGATTTCCGGGAAGAGGGTTGGACTGAAAACCTACAGGACTGTAGATCTCCGGGAAGAGGGTTGGACTGAAAACCTACAGGACAGTAGATCTCCAGGAAGAGGGTTGGACTGAAAGTCTACAGGACAGTAGATCTCCAGGAAGAGGGTTGGACTGAAAATCTAGACGACAGTAGATCTCCAGGAAGAGGGTTGGACTGAAAACCTACAGGACGGTAGATCTCCGGGAAGAGGGTTGGACTGAAAACCTACAGGACGGTAGATCTCCAGGAAGAGGGTTGGACTGAAAACCTACAGGACAGTAGTTCTCCAGGAAGAGGGTTGGACTCTAAACCTACAGGACAGTAGATCTCCAGGAAGAGGGTTGGACTGAAAACCTACAGGACAGTAGATCTCCAGGAAGAGGGTTGGACTGAAAACCTACAGGACAGTAAATCTCCAGGAAGAGGGTTGGACTGATAACCGACAGGACTGTAGATCTCCGAGAAGAGGGTTGGACTGAAGACCTACAGGACAGTAGATCTCCAGGAAGAGGGTTGGACTGAAAACCTACAGGACAGTAGATCTCCAGGAAGAGGGTTGGACTGAAAACCTACAAGACAGTAGATGTCCAGGAAGAGGGTTGGACTGAAAACCTACAGGACAGTAGATCTCCGGGAAGAGGGTTGGACTGAAGACCTACAGGACAGTAGATCTCCAGGAAGAGGGTTGGACTGAAAACCTACAGGACAGTAGATCTCCGGAAAGAGGGTTGGACTGAAGACCTACAGGACAGTAGATCTCCAGGAAGAGGGTTGGACTGAAAACCTACAGGACAGTAGATCTCCGGGAAGAGGGTTGGACTGATAACCGACAGTACTGTAGATCTCCGGGAAGAGGGTTTGACTGAAAACCTACAGGACAGTAGATCTCCTGGAAGAGGGTTGGACTGAAAACCTACAGGTTGGTAGATCTCCAGGAAGAGGGTTGGACTGATAACCGACAGGACTGTAGATCTCCAGGAAGAGGGTTGGACTGAAAACCTACAGGACAGTAGATCTCCAGGAAGAGGGTTGGACTGAAAACCTACAGGACAGTAGATCTCCAGGAAGAGGGCTGGACTGAAAACCTACAGGACAGTAAATCTCCAGGAAGAGGGTTGGACTGATAACCGACAGGACTGTAGATCTCCGGGAAGAGGGTTTGACTGAAAACCTACAGGACAGTAGATCTCCTGGAAGAGGGTTGGACTGAAAACCTACAGGTTGGTAGATCTCCAGGAAGAGGGTTGGACTGATAACCGACAGGACTGTAGATCTCCGGGAAGAGGGTTGGGCTGAAAACCTACAGGACAGTAGATCTCCAGGAAGAGGGTTGGACTGAAAACCTAGACGACAGTAGATGTCCAGGAAGGGGGTTGGACTGTAAACCTACAGGTTGGTAGATCTACAGGAAGAGGGTTTGGCTGTAAACCTATAGGACAGTAAATCTCCAGGAAGAGGGTTGGACTGATAACCGTCAGGACTGTAGATCTCCGGGAAGAGGGCTGGACTGAAAACCTACAAGACAGTAGATCTCCAGGAAGAGGGTTGGACTGAAAACCTAGACGACAGTAGATGTCCAGGAAGGGGGTTGGACTGTAAACCTACAGGTTGGTAGATCTCCAGGAAGACGGTTTGGCTGTAAACCTATAGGACAGTAGATCTCCAGGAAGATGGTTGGACTGAAAACCTACAGGACAGTAGATCTCCAGGAAGAGGTTTGGACTGAAAACCTACAGGACAGTAGATCTCCAGGAAGAGGGTTGGACTGTAAACCTACAGGTTGGTAGATCTACAGGAAGAGGGTTTGGCTGTAAACCTATAGGACAGTAGATCTCCAGGAAGAGGGTTGGACTGAAAACCTACAGGACGGTAGATCTCAAGGAAGAGGGTTGGACCGAAAACCTACAGGACGGTAGATCTCCGGGAAGAGGGTTGGACTGAAAACCTAAAGGACGGTAGATCTCCGGGAAGAGGGTTGGACTGAAAACCTACAGGACGGTAGATCTCCAGGAAGAGGGTTGGACTGAAAACCTACAGGACAGTAAATCTCCAGGAAGAGGGTTGGACTGAAAACCTACAGGACAGTAGATCTCCAGGAAGAGGGTTGGACTGAAAACCTACAGGACAGTAGATCTCCAGGAAGAGGGTTGGACTGTAAACCTACAGGTTGGTAGATCTACAGGAAGAGGGTTTGGCTGTAAACCTATAGGATAGTAGATCTCCAGGAAGAGGGTTGGACTGAAAACCTACAGGACGGTAGATCTCAAGGAAGAGGGTTGGACCGAAAACCTACAGGACGATAGATCTCCGGGAAGAGGGTTGGACTGAAAACCTACAGGACGGTAGATCTCCGGGAAGAGGGTTGGACTGAAAACCTACAGGACGGTAGATCTCCAGGAAGAGGGTTGGACTGAAAACCTACAGGACAGTAGATCTCCAGGAAGAGGGTTGGACTGTAAACCTACAGGACAGTAGATCTCCAGGAAGAGGGTTGGACTGAAAACCTACAGGACAGTAAATCTCCAGGAAGAGGGTTGGACTGATAACCGAAAGGACTGTAGATCTCCTGGAAGAGGGTTTGACTGAAAACCTACAGGACAGTAGATCTCCTGGAAGAGGGTTGGACTGAAAACCTACAGGTTGGTAGATCTCCAGGAAGAGGGTTGGACTGATAACCGACAGGACTGTAGATCTCCGGGAAGAGGGTTGGACTGAAAACCTACAGGACAGTAGATCTCCAGGAAGAGGGTTGGACTGAAAACCTACAGGACAGTAAATCTCCAGGAAGAGGGTTGGACTGATAACCGACAGGACTGTAGATCTCCGGGAAGAGGGTTTGACTGAAAACCTACAGGACAGTAGATTTCCGGGAAGAGGGTTGGACTGAAAACCTACAGGACTGTAGATCTCCGGGAAGAGGGTTGGACTGAAAACCTACAGGACAGTAGATCTCCAGGAAGAGGGTTGGACTGAAAGTCTACAGGACAGTAGATCTCCAGGAAGAGGGTTGGACTGAAAATCTAGACGACAGTAGATCTCCAGGAAGAGGGTTGGACTGAAAACCTACAGGACGGTAGATCTCCGGGAAAAGGGTTGGACTGAAAACCTACAGGACGGTAGATCTCCAGGAAGAGGGTTGGACTGAAAACCTACAGGACAGTAGTTCTCCAGGAAGAGGGTTGGACTCTAAACCTACAGGACAGTAGATCTCCAGGAAGAGGGTTGGACTGAAAACCTACAGGACAGTAGATCTCCAGGAAGAGGGTTGGACTGAAAACCTACAGGACAGTAAATCTCCAGGAAGAGGGTTGGACTGATAACCGACAGGACTGTAGATCTCCGAGAAGAGGGTTGGACTGAAGACCTACAGGACAGTAGATCTCCAGGAAGAGGGTTGGACTGAAAACCTACAGGACAGTAGATCTCCGGAAAGAGGGTTGGACTGAAGACCTACAGGACAGTAGATCTCCAGGAAGAGGGTTGGACTGAAAACCTACAGGACAGTAGATCTCCGGGAAGAGGGTTGGACTGATAACCGACAGTACTGTAGATCTCCGGGAAGAGGGTTTGACTGAAAACCTACAGGACAGTAGATCTCCTGGAAGAGGGTTGGACTGAAAACCTACAGGTTGGTAGATCTCCAGGAAGAGGGTTGGACTGATAACCGACAGGACTGTAGATCTCCAGGAAGAGGGTTGGACTGAAAACCTACAGGACTGTAGATCTCCGGGAAGAGGGTTGGACTGAAAACCTACAGGACAGTAGATCTCCAGGAAGAGGGTTGGACTGAAAACCTACAGGACAGTAGATCTCCGGGAAGAGGGTTGGACTGATAACCGACAGTACTGTAGATCTCCGGGAAGAGGGTTTGACTGAAAACCTACAGGACAGTAGATCTCCTGGAAGAGGGTTGGACTGAAAACCTACAGGTTGGTAGATCTCCAGGAAGAGGGTTGGACTGAAAACCTAGACGACAGTAGATGTCCAGGAAGGGGGTTGGACTGTAAACCTACAGGTTGGTAGATCTACAGGAAGAGGGTTTGGCTGTAAACCTATAGGACAGTAAATCTCCAGGAATAGGGTTGGACTGATAACCGTCAGGACTGTAGATCTCCGGGAAGAGGGCTGGACTGAAAACCTACAAGACAGTAGATCTCCAGGAAGAGGGTTGGACTGAAAACCTAGACGACAGTAGATCTCCGGGAAGAGGGTTGGACTGAAGACCTACAGGACAGTAGATGTCCAGGAAGAGGGTTGGACTGATAACCGACAGGACTGTAGATTTCCGGGAAGAGGGTTGAACTGAAGACCTACAGGACAGTAGATCTCCAGGAAGAGGGTTGGACTGAAAACCTACAGGACAGTAGATCTCCAGGAAGAGGGTTGGACTGAAAACCTAGACGACAGTAGATGTCCAGGAAGGGGGTTGGACTGTAAACCTACAGGTTGGTAGATCTACAGGAAGAGGGTTTGGCTGTAAACCTATAGGACAGTAGATCTCCAGGAAGAAGGTTGGACTGAAAACCTACAGGACAGTAGATCTCAAGGAAGAGGGTTGGACTGAAAACCTACAGGACGGTAAATCTCCGGGAAGAGGGTTGGACTGAAAACCTACAGGACGGTAGATCTCCAGGAAGAGGGTTGGACTGAAAACCTACAGGACAGTAGATCTCCAGGAAGAGGGTTGGACTGTAAACCTTCAGGACGGTAGATCTCCAGGAAGAGGGTTGGACTGAAAACATACAGGACAGTAGATCTCCAGGAAGAGGGTTGGACTGAAAACCTACAGGACAGTAAATCTCCAGGAAGAGGGTTGGACTGATAACCGACAGGACTGTAGATCTCCGGGAAGAGGGTTTGATTGAAAACCTACAGGACAGTAGATTTCCGGGAAGAGGGTTGGACTGAAAACCTACAGGACTGTAGATCTCCGGGAAGAGGGTTGGACTGAAAACCTACAGGACAGTAGATCTCCAGGAAGAGGGTTGGACTGAAAACCTACAGGACAGTAGATCTCCAGGAAGAGGGTTGGACTGAAAACCTAGACGACAGTAGATGTCCAGGATGAGGGTTGGACTGTAAACCTACAGGTTGGTAGATCTACAGGAAGAGTGTTTGGCTGTAAACCTATAGGACAGTAGATCTCCAGGAAGAGGGTTGGACTGAAAACCTACAGGACGGTAGATCTCCAGGAAGAGGGTTGGACTGAAAACCTACAGGACGGTAGATCTCCGGGAAGAGGGTTGGACTGAAAACCTACAGGACGTTAGATCTCCAGGAAGAGGGTTGGACTGAAAACCTACAGGACAGTAGTTCTCCAGGAAGAGGGTTGGACTGTAAACCTACAGGACAGTAGATCTCCAGGAAGATGGTTGGACTGAAAACCTACAGGACAGTAGATCTCCAGGAAGAGGGTTGGACTGAAAACCTACAGGACAGTAAATCTCCAGGAAGAGGGTTGGACTGATAACCGACAGTACTGTAGATCTCCGGGAAGAGGGTTTGACTGAAAACCTACAGGACAGTAGATCTCCTGGAAGAGGGTTGGACTGAAAACCTACAGGTTGGTAGATCTCCGGGAAGAGGGTTGGACTGATAACCGACAGGACTGTAGATCTCCGGGAAGAGGGTTGGACTGAAAACCTACAGGACAGTAGATCTCCAGGAAGAGGGTTGGACTGAAAACCTATACGACAGAAGATGTCCAGGAAGGGGGTTGGACTGTAAACCTACAGGTTGGTAGATCTACAGGAAGAGGGTTTGGCTGTAAACCTATAGGACAGTAAATCTCCAGGAAGAGGGTTGGACTGATAACCGTCAGGACTGTAGATCTCCGGGAAGAGGGCTGGACTGAAAACCTACAAGACAGTAGATCTCCAGGAAGAGGGTTGGACTGAAAACCTAGACGACAGTAGAGCTCCGGGAAGAGGGTTGGACTGAAGACCTACAGGACAGTAGATGTCCAGGAAGAGGGTTGGACTGATAACCGACAGGACTGTAGATTTCCGGGAAGAGGGTTGAACTGAAGACCTACAGGACAGTAGATCTCCAGGAAGAGGGTTGGACTGAAAACCTACAGGACAGTAGATCTCCAGGAAGAGGGTTGGACTGAAAACCTAGACGACAGTAGATGTCCAGGAAGGGGGTTGGACTGTAAACCTACAGGTTGGTAGATCTACAGGAAGAGGGTTTGGCTGTAAACCTATAGGACAGTAGATCTCCAGGAAGAAGGTTGGACTGAAAACCTACAGGACAGTAGATCTCAAGGAAGAGGGTTGGACTGAAAACCTACAGGACGGTAAATCCCAGGGAAGAGGGTTGGACTGAAAACCTACAGGACGGTAGATCTCCAGGAAGAGGGTTGGACTGAAAACCTACAGGACAGTAGATCTCCAGGAAGAGGGTTGGACTGTAAACCTTCAGGACGGTAGATCTCCAGGAAGAGGGTTGGACTGAAAACATACAGGACAGTAGATCTCCAGGAAGAGGGTTGGACTGAAAACCTACAGGACAGTAAATCTCCAGGAAGAGGGTTGGACTGATAACCGACAGGACTGTAGATCTCCGGGAAGAGGGTTTGATTGAAAACCTACAGGACAGTAGATTTCCGGGAAGAGGGTTGGACTGAAAACCTACAGGACTGTAGATCTCCGGGAAGAGGGTTGGACTGAAAACCTACAGGACAGTAGATCTCCAGGAAGAGGGTTGGACTGAAAACCTACAGGACAGTAGATCTCCAGGAAGAGGGTTGGACTGAAAACCTAGACGACAGTAGATGTCCAGGATGAGGGTTGGACTGTAAACCTACAGGTTGGTAGATCTACAGGAAGAGTGTTTGGCTGTAAACCTATAGGACAGTAGATCTCCAGGAAGAGGGTTGGACTGAAAACCTACAGGACGGTAGATCTCCAGGAAGAGGGTTGGACTGAAAACCTACAGGACGGTAGATCTCCGGGAAGAGGGTTGGACTGAAAACCTACAGGACGTTAGATCTCCAGGAAGAGGGTTGAACTGAAAATCTACAGGACAGTAGTTCTCCAGGAAGAGGGTTGGACTGTAAACCTACAGGACAGTAGATCTCCAGGAAGATGGTTGGACTGAAAACCTACAGGACAGTAAATCTCCAGGAAGAGGGTTGGACTGATAACCTACAGGACTGTAGATCTCGGGGAAGAGGGTTGGACTGAAGACCTACAGGACAGTAGATCTCCAGGAAGAGGGTTGGACTGAAAACCTACAGGACAGTAGATCTCCAGGAAGAGGGTTGGACTGAAAACCTACAAGACAGAAGATGTCCAGGAAGAGGATGGACTGAAAACCTACAGGACTGTAGATCTCCGGGAAGAGGGTTGGACTGAAGACCTACAGGACAGTAGATCTCCAGGAAGAGGGTTGGACTGAAAACCAACAGGACAGTAGATCTCCGGAAAGAGGGTTGGACTGAAGAACTACAGGACAGTAGATCTCCAGGAAGAGGGTTGGACTGAAAACCTACAGGACAGTAGATCTCCGGGAAGAGGGTTGGACTGAAGACCTACAGGACAGTAGATGTCCAGGAAGAGGGTTGGACTGATAACCGACAGGACTGTAGATTTCCGGGAAGAGGGTTGAACTGAAGACCTACAGGACAGTAGATCTCCAGGAAGAGGGTTGGACTGAAAACCTACAGGACAGTAGATCTCCAGGAAGAGGGTTGGACTGAAAACCTAGACGACAGTAGATCTCCAGGAAGAGGGTTGGACTGAAAACCTACAGGACAGTAGATCTCCAGGAAGAGGGTTGGACTGAAAACCTAGACGACAGTAGATGTCCAGGATGAGGGTTGGACTGTAAACCTACAGGTTGGTAGATCTACAGGAAGAGTGTTTGGCTGTAAACCTATAGGACAGTAGATCTCCAGGAAGAGGGTTGGACTGAAAACCTACAGGACGGTAGATCTCCAGGAAGAGGGTTGGACTGAAAACCTACAGGACGGTAGATCTCCGGGAAGAGGGTTGGACTGAAAACCTACAGGACGTTAGATCTCCAGGAAGAGGGTTGGACTGAAAATCTACAGGACAGTAGTTCTCCAGGAAGAGGGTTGGACTGTAAACCTACAGGACAGTAGATCTCCAGGAAGATGGTTGGACTGAAAACCTACAGGACAGTAGATCTCCAGGAAGAGGGTTGGACTGAAAACCTACAGGACAGTAAATCTCCAGGAAGAGGGTTGGACTGATAACCTACAGGACTGTAGATCTCGGGGAAGAGGGTTGGACTGAAGACCTACAGGACAGTAGATCTCCAGGAAGAGGGTTGGACTGAAAACCTACAGGACAGTAGATCTCCAGGAAGAGGGTTGGACTGAAAACCTACAAGACAGAAGATGTCCAGGAAGAGGATGGACTGAAAACCTACAGGACTGTAGATCTCCGGGAAGAGGGTTGGACTGAAGACCTACAGGACAGTAGATCTCCAGGAAGAGGGTTGGACTGAAAACCAACAGGACAGTAGATCTCCGGAAAGAGGGTTGGACTGAAGAACTACAGGACAGTAGATCTCCAGGAAGAGGGTTGGACTGAAAACCTACAGGACAGTAGATCTCCGGGAAGAGGGTTGGACTGAAGACCTACAGGACAGTAGATGTCCAGGAAGAGGGTTGGACTGATAACCGACAGGACTGTAGATTTCCGGGAAGAGGGTTGAACTGAAGACCTACAGGACAGTAGATCTCCAGGAAGAGGGTTGGACTGAAAACCTACAGGACAGTAGATCTCCAGGAAGAGGGTTGGACTGTAAACCTAGACGACAGTAGATCTCCAGGAAGAGGGTTGGACTGAAAACCTACAGGACGGTAGATGTCCAGGAAGAGGGTTGGACTGAAAACCAACAGGACAGTAGATCTCCAGGAAGAGTGTTGGACTGAAAACCTACAGGACGGTAGATGTCCAGGAAGAGGGTTGGACTGAAAACCTACAGGACAGTAGATCTCCAGGAAGAGGGTTGGACTGAAAACCTACAGGACGGTAGATCTCCGGAAAGAGGGTTGGACTGAAAACCTACAGGACAGTAGTTCTCCAGGAAGAGGGTTGGACTGTTAACCTACAGGACAGTAGATCTCCAGGAAGAGGGTTGGACTGAAAACCTACAGGACAGTAGATCTCCAGGAAGAGGGTTGGACTGAAAACCTACAGGACAGTAAATCTCCAGGAAGAGGGTTGGACTGATAACCTACAGGACTCTAGATCTCCGGGAAGAGGGTTGGACTGAAGACCTACAGGGCAGTCGATCTCCAGGAAGAGGGTTGGACTGAAAACCTACAGGACAGTAGATCTCCAGGAAGAGGGTTGGACTGTAAACCTAGACGACAGTAGATGTCCAGGAAGAGGGTTGGACTGGAAACCTACAGGACTGTTGATCTCCGGGAAGAGGGTTGGACTGAAGACCTACAGTACAGTAGATCTCCAGGAAGAGGGTTGGACTGAAAACCTACAGGACAGTAGATCTCCGGGAAGAGGGTTGGACTGAAGACCTACAGGACAGTAGATCTCCAGGAAGAGGGTTGGACTGAACACCTACAGGACAGTAGATCTCCGGGAAGAGGGTTGGACTGAAGACCTACAGGACAGTAGATGTCCAGGAAGAGGGTTGGACTGATAACCGACAGGACTGTAGATCTCCGGGCAGAGGGTTGGACTGAAGACCTACAGGACAGTAGATCTCCAGGAAGAGGGTTGGACTGAACACCTACAGGACAGTAGATCTCCAGGAAGAGGGTTGGACTGTAAACCTAGACGACAGTAGATCTCCAGGAAGAGGTTTGGACTGAAAACCTACAGGACGGTAGATGTCCAGGAAGAGGGTTGGACTGAAAACCTACAGGACAGTAGATCTCCAGGAAAAGGGTTGGACTGTAAACCTACAGGACGGTAGATCTCCAGGAAGAGGGTTGGACTGAAAACCTACAAGACAGTAGATCTCCGGGAAGAGGGTTGGACTGAAAACCTACAGGACTGTAGATCTCCGGGAAGAGGGTTTGACTGAAAACCTACAGGACAGTAGATCTCCGGGAAGAGGGTTGGACTGAAAACCTACAGGACAGTAGATCTCCAGGAAGAGGGTTGGACTGTAAACCTAGACGACAGTAGATCTCCAGGAAGAGGGTTGGACTGAAAACCTACAGGACGGTAGATGTCCAGGAAGAGGGTTGGACTGAAAACCAACAGGACAGTAGATCTCCAGGAAGAGTGTTGGACTGAAAACCTACAGGACGGTAGATGTCCAGGAAGAGGGTTGGACTGAAAACCTACAGGACAGTAGATCTCCAGGAAGAGGGTTGGACTGAAAACCTACAGGACGGTAGATCTCCGGAAAGAGGGTTGGACTGAAAACCTACAGGACGGTAGATCTCCAGGAAGAGGGTTGGACTGAAAACCTACAGGACAGTAGTTCTCCAGGAAGAGGGTTGGACTGTTAACCTACAGGACAGTAGATCTCCAGGAAGAGGGTTGGACTGAAAACCTACAGGACAGTAGATCTCCAGGAAGAGGGTTGGACTGAAAACCTACAGGACAGTAAATCTCCAGGAAGAGGGTTGGACTGATAACCTACAGGACTCTAGATCTCCGGGAAGAGTGTTGGACTGAAGACCTACAGGGCAGTCGATCTCCAGGAAGAGGGTTGGACTGAAAACCTACAGGACAGTAGATCTCCAGGAAGAGGGTTGGACTGTAAACCTAGACGACAGTAGATGTCCAGGAAGAGGGTTGGACTGGAAACCTACAGGACTGTAGATCTCCGGGAAGAGGGTTGGACTGAAGACCTACAGTACAGTAGATCTCCAGGAAGAGGGTTGGACTGAAAACCTACAGGACAGTAGATCTCCGGGAAGAGGGTTGGACTGAAGACCTACAGGACAGTAGATCTCCAGGAAGAGGGTTGGACTGAAAACCTACAGGACAGTAGATCTCCGGGAAGAGGGTTGGACTGAAGACCTACAGGACAGTAGATGTCCAGGAAGAGGGTTGGACTGATAACCGACAGGACTGTAGATCTCCGGGCAGAGGGTTGGACTGAAGACCTACAGGACAGTAGATCTCCAGGAAGAGGGTTGGACTGAACACCTACAGGACAGTAGATCTCCAGGAAGAGGGTTGGACTGTAAACCTAGACGACAGTAGATCTCCAGGAAGAGGTTTGGACTGAAAACCTACAGGACGGTAGATGTCCAGGAAGAGGGTTGGACTGAAAACCTACAGGACAGTAGATCTCCAGGAAAAGGGTTGGACTGTAAACCTACAGGACGGTAGATCTCCAGGAAGAGGGTTGGACTGAAAACCTACAAGACAGTAGATCTCCAGGAAGAGGGTTGGACTGAAAACCTACAGGACTGTAGATCTCCGGGAAGAGGGTTTGACTGAAAACCTACAGGACAGTAGATCTCCGGGAAGAGGGTTGGACTGAAAACCTACAGGACAGTAGATCTCCAGGAAGAGGGTTGGACTGAAAACCTACAGGACAGTAAATCTCCAGGAAGAGGGTTGGACTGATAACCTACAGGACTCTAGATCTCCGGGAAGAGGGTTGGACTGAAGACCTACAGGGCAGTCGATCTCCAGGAAGAGGGTTGGACTGAAAACCTACAGGACAGTAGATCTCCAGGAAGAGGGTTGGACTGTAAACCTAGACGACAGTAGATGTCCAGGAAGAGGGTTGGACTGGAAACCTACAGGACTGTAGATCTCCGGGAAGAGGGTTGGACTGAAGACCTACAGTACAGTAGATCTCCAGGAAGAGGGTTGGACTGAAAACCTACAGGACAGTAGATCTCCGGGAAGAGGGTTGGACTGAAGACCTACAGGACAGTAGATCTCCAGGAAGAGGGTTGGACTGAAAACCTACAGGACAGTAGATCTCCGGGAAGAGGGTTGGACTGAAGACCTACAGGACAGTAGATGTCCAGGAAGAGGGTTGGACTGATAACCGACAGGACTGTAGATCTCCGGGCAGAGGGTTGGACTGAAGACCTACAGGACAGTAGATCTCCAGGAAGAGGGTTGGACTGAACACCTACAGGACAGTAGATCTCCAGGAAGAGGGTTGGACTGTAAACCTAGACGACAGTAGATCTCCAGGAAGAGGTTTGGACTGAAAACCTACAGGACGGTAGATGTCCAGGAAGAGGGTTGGACTGAAAACCTACAGGACAGTAGATCTCCAGGAAAAGGGTTGGACTGTAAACCTACAGGACGGTAGATCTCCAGGAAGAGGGTTGGACTGAAAACCTACAAGACAGTAGATCTCCGGGAAGAGGGTTGGACTGAAAACCTACAGGACTGTAGATCTCCGGGAAGAGGGTTTGACTGAAAACCTACAAGACAGTAGATCTCCGGGAAGAGGGTTGGACTGAAAACCTACAGGACTGTAGATCTCCGGGAAGAGGGTTTGACTGAAAACCTACAGGACAGTAGATCTCCGGGAAGAGGGTTGGACTGAAAACCTACAGGACAGTAGATCTCCAGGAAGAGGGTTGGACTGTAAACCTAGACGACAGTAGATCTCCAGGAAGAGGGTTGGACTGAAAACCTACAGGACGGTAGATGTCCAGGAAGAGGGTTGGACTGAAAACCAACAGGACAGTAGATCTCCAGGAAGAGTGTTGGACTGAAAACCTACAGGACGGTAGATGTCCAGGAAGAGGGTTGGACTGAAAACCTACAGGACAGTAGATCTCCAGGAAGAGGGTTGGACTGAAAACCTAGATCTCCGGAAAGAGGGTTGGACTGAAAACCTACAGGACGGTAGATCTCCAGGAAGAGGGTTGGACTGAAAACCTACAGGACAGTAGTTCTCCAGGAAGAGGGTTGGACTGTTAACCTACAGGACAGTAGATCTCCAGGAAGAGGGTTGGACTGAAAACCTACAGGACAGTAGATCTCCAGGAAGAGGGTTGGACTGAAAACCTACAGGACAGTAAATCTCCAGGAAGAGGGTTGGACTGATAACCTACAGGACTCTAGATCTCCGGGAAGAGTGTTGGACTGAAGACCTACAGGGCAGTCGATCTCCAGGAAGAGGGTTGGACTGTAAACCTAGACGACAGTAGATGTCCAGGAAGAGGGTTGGACTGGAAACCTACAGGACTGTAGATCTCCGGGAAGAGGGTTGGACTGAAGACCTACAGTACAGTAGATCTCCAGGAAGAGGGTTGGACTGAAAACCTACAGGACAGTAGATCTCCGGGAAGAGGGTTGGACTGAAGACCTACAGGACAGTAGATCTCCAGGAAGAGGGTTGGACTGAAAACCTACAGGACAGTAGATCTCCGGGAAGAGGGTTGGACTGAAGACCTACAGGACAGTAGATGTCCAGGAAGAGGGTTGGACTGATAACCGACAGGACTGTAGATCTCCGGGCAGAGGGTTGGACTGAAGACCTACAGGACAGTAGATCTCCAGGAAGAGGGTTGGACTGAACACCTACAGGACAGTAGATCTCCAGGAAGAGGGTTGGACTGTAAACCTAGACGACAGTAGATCTCCAGGAAGAGGTTTGGACTGAAAACCTACAGGACGGTAGATGTCCAGGAAGAGGGTTGGACTGAAAACCTACAGGACAGTAGATCTCCAGGAAAAGGGTTGGACTGTAAACCTACAGGACGGTAGATCTCCAGGAAGAGGGTTGGACTGAAAACCTACAAGACAGTAGATCTCCAGGAAGAGGGTTGGACTGAAAACCTACAGGACTGTAGATCTCCGGGAAGAGGGTTTGACTGAAAACCTACAGGACAGTAGATCTCCGGGAAGAGGGTTGGACTGAAAACCTACAGGACAGTAGATCTCCAGGAAGAGGGTTGGACTGAAAACCTACAGGACAGTAAATCTCCAGGAAGAGGGTTGGACTGATAACCTACAGGACTCTAGATCTCCGGGAAGAGGGTTGGACTGAAGACCTACAGGGCAGTCGATCTCCAGGAAGAGGGTTGGACTGAAAACCTACAGGACAGTAGATCTCCAGGAAGAGGGTTGGACTGTAAACCTAGACGACAGTAGATGTCCAGGAAGAGGGTTGGACTGGAAACCTACAGGACTGTAGATCTCCGGGAAGAGGGTTGGACTGAAGACCTACAGTACAGTAGATCTCCAGGAAGAGGGTTGGACTGAAAACCTACAGGACAGTAGATCTCCGGGAAGAGGGTTGGACTGAAGACCTACAGGACAGTAGATCTCCAGGAAGAGGGTTGGACTGAAAACCTACAGGACAGTAGATCTCCGGGAAGAGGGTTGGACTGAAGACCTACAGGACAGTAGATGTCCAGGAAGAGGGTTGGACTGATAACCGACAGGACTGTAGATCTCCGGGCAGAGGGTTGGACTGAAGACCTACAGGACAGTAGATCTCCAGGAAGAGGGTTGGACTGAACACCTACAGGACAGTAGATCTCCAGGAAGAGGGTTGGACTGTAAACCTAGACGACAGTAGATCTCCAGGAAGAGGTTTGGACTGAAAACCTACAGGACGGTAGATGTCCAGGAAGAGGGTTGGACTGAAAACCTACAGGACAGTAGATCTCCAGGAAAAGGGTTGGACTGTAAACCTACAGGACGGTAGATCTCCAGGAAGAGGGTTGGACTGAAAACCTACAAGACAGTAGATCTCCGGGAAGAGGGTTGGACTGAAAACCTACAGGACTGTAGATCTCCGGGAAGAGGGTTTGACTGAAAACCTACAAGACAGTAGATCTCCGGGAAGAGGGTTGGACTGAAAACCTACAGGACTGTAGATCTCCGGGAAGAGGGTTTGACTGAAAACCTACAGGACAGTAGATCTCCGGGAAGAGGGTTGGACTGAAAACCTACAGGACAGTAGATCTCCAGGAAGAGGGTTGGACTGTAAACCTAGACGACAGTAGATCTCCAGGAAGAGGGTTGGACTGAAAACCTACAGGACGGTAGATGTCCAGGAAGAGGGTTGGACTGAAAACCAACAGGACAGTAGATCTCCAGGAAGAGTGTTGGACTGAAAACCTACAGGACGGTAGATGTCCAGGAAGAGGGTTGGACTGAAAACCTACAAGACAGTAGATCTCCAGGAAGAGGGTTGGACTGAAAACCTACAGGACTGTAGATCTCCGGGAAGAGGGTTTGACTGAAAACCTACAGGACAGTAGATCTCCGGGAAGAGGGTTGGACTGAAAACCTACAGGACAGTAGATCTCCAGGAAGAGGGTTGGACTGAAAACCTACAGGACAGTAAATCTCCAGGAAGAGGGTTGGACTGATAACCTACAGGACTCTAGATCTCCGGGAAGAGGGTTGGACTGAAGACCTACAGGGCAGTCGATCTCCAGGAAGAGGGTTGGACTGAAAACCTACAGGACAGTAGATCTCCAGGAAGAGGGTTGGACTGTAAACCTAGACGACAGTAGATGTCCAGGAAGAGGGTTGGACTGGAAACCTACAGGACTGTAGATCTCCGGGAAGAGGGTTGGACTGAAGACCTACAGTACAGTAGATCTCCAGGAAGAGGGTTGGACTGAAAACCTACAGGACAGTAGATCTCCGGGAAGAGGGTTGGACTGAAGACCTACAGGACAGTAGATCTCCAGGAAGAGGGTTGGACTGAAAACCTACAGGACAGTAGATCTCCGGGAAGAGGGTTGGACTGAAGACCTACAGGACAGTAGATGTCCAGGAAGAGGGTTGGACTGATAACCGACAGGACTGTAGATCTCCGGGCAGAGGGTTGGACTGAAGACCTACAGGACAGTAGATCTCCAGGAAGAGGGTTGGACTGAACACCTACAGGACAGTAGATCTCCAGGAAGAGGGTTGGACTGTAAACCTAGACGACAGTAGATCTCCAGGAAGAGGTTTGGACTGAAAACCTACAGGACGGTAGATGTCCAGGAAGAGGGTTGGACTGAAAACCTACAGGACAGTAGATCTCCAGGAAAAGGGTTGGACTGTAAACCTACAGGACGGTAGATGTCCAGGAAGAGGGTTGGACTGAAAACCAACAGGACAGTAGATCTCCAGGAAGAGTGTTGGACTGAAAACCTACAGGACGGTAGATGTCCAGGAAGAGGGTTGGACTGAAAACCTACAAGACAGTAGATCTCCAGGAAGAGGGTTGGACTGAAAACCTACAGGACTGTAGATCTCCGGGAAGAGGGTTTGACTGAAAACCTACAGGACAGTAGATCTCCGGGAAGAGGGTTGGACTGAAAACCTACAGGACAGTAGATCTCCAGGAAGAGGGTTGGACTGAAAACCTACAGGACAGTAAATCTCCAGGAAGAGGGTTGGACTGATAACCTACAGGACTCTAGATCTCCGGGAAGAGGGTTGGACTGAAGACCTACAGGGCAGTCGATCTCCAGGAAGAGGGTTGGACTGAAAACCTACAGGACAGTAGATCTCCAGGAAGAGGGTTGGACTGTAAACCTAGACGACAGTAGATGTCCAGGAAGAGGGTTGGACTGGAAACCTACAGGACTGTAGATCTCCGGGAAGAGGGTTGGACTGAAGACCTACAGTACAGTAGATCTCCAGGAAGAGGGTTGGACTGAAAACCTACAGGACAGTAGATCTCCGGGAAGAGGGTTGGACTGAAGACCTACAGGACAGTAGATCTCCAGGAAGAGGGTTGGACTGAAAACCTACAGGACAGTAGATCTCCGGGAAGAGGGTTGGACTGAAGACCTACAGGACAGTAGATGTCCAGGAAGAGGGTTGGACTGATAACCGACAGGACTGTAGATCTCCGGGCAGAGGGTTGGACTGAAGACCTACAGGACAGTAGATCTCCAGGAAGAGGGTTGGACTGAACACCTACAGGACAGTAGATCTCCAGGAAGAGGGTTGGACTGTAAACCTAGACGACAGTAGATCTCCAGGAAGAGGTTTGGACTGAAAACCTACAGGACGGTAGATGTCCAGGAAGAGGGTTGGACTGAAAACCTACAGGACAGTAGATCTCCAGGAAAAGGGTTGGACTGTAAACCTACAGGACGGTAGATCTCCAGGAAGAGGGTTGGACTGAAAACCTACAAGACAGTAGATCTCCGGGAAGAGGGTTGGACTGAAAACCTACAGGACTGTAGATCTCCGGGAAGAGGGTTTGACTGAAAACCTACAAGACAGTAGATCTCCGGGAAGAGGGTTGGACTGAAAACCTACAGGACTGTAGATCTCCGGGAAGAGGGTTTGACTGAAAACCTACAGGACAGTAGATCTCCGGGAAGAGGGTTGGACTGAAAACCTACAGGACAGTAGATCTCCAGGAAGAGGGTTGGACTGTAAACCTAGACGACAGTAGATCTCCAGGAAGAGGGTTGGACTGAAAACCTACAGGACGGTAGATGTCCAGGAAGAGGGTTGGACTGAAAACCAACAGGACAGTAGATCTCCAGGAAGAGTGTTGGACTGAAAACCTACAGGACGGTAGATGTCCAGGAAGAGGGTTGGACTGAAAACCTACAGGACAGTAGATCTCCAGGAAGAGGGTTGGACTGAAAACCTAGATCTCCGGAAAGAGGGTTGGACTGAAAACCTACAGGACGGTAGATCTCCAGGAAGAGGGTTGGACTGAAAACCTACAGGACAGTAGTTCTCCAGGAAGAGGGTTGGACTGTTAACCTACAGGACAGTAGATCTCCAGGAAGAGGGTTGGACTGAAAACCTACAGGACAGTAGATCTCCAGGAAGAGGGTTGGACTGAAAACCTACAGGACAGTAAATCTCCAGGAAGAGGGTTGGACTGATAACCTACAGGACTCTAGATCTCCGGGAAGAGTGTTGGACTGAAGACCTACAGGTCAGTCGATCTCCAGGAAGAGGGTTGGACTGAAAACCTACAGGACAGTAGATCTCCAGGAAGAGGGTTGGACTGTAAACCTAGACGACAGTAGATGTCCAGGAAGAGGGTTGGACTGGAAACCTACAGGACTGTAGATCTCCGGGAAGAGGGTTGGACTGAAGACCTACAGTACAGTAGATCTCCAGGAAGAGGGTTGGACTGAAAACCTACAGGACAGTAGATCTCCGGGAAGAGGGTTGGACTGAAGACCTACAGGACAGTAGATCTCCAGGAAGAGGGTTGGACTGAAAACCTACAGGACAGTAGATCTCCGGGAAGAGGGTTAGACTGAAGACCTACAGGACAGTAGATGTCCAGGAAGAGGGTTGGACTGATAACCGACAGGACTGTAGATCTCCGGGCAGAGGGTTGGACTGAAGACCTACAGGACAGTAGATCTCCAGGAAGAGGGTTGGACTGAACACCTACAGGACAGTAGATCTCCAGGAAGAGGGTTGGACTGTAAACCTAGACGACAGTAGATCTCCAGGAAGAGGTTTGGACTGAAAACCTACAGGACGGTAGATGTCCAGGAAGAGGGTTGGACTGAAAACCTACAGGACAGTAGATCTCCAGGAAAAGGGTTGGACTGTAAACCTACAGGACGGTAGATCTCCAGGAAGAGGGTTGGACTGAAAACCTACAAGACAGTAGATCTCCAGGAAGAGGGTTGGACTGAAAACCTACAGGACTGTAGATCTCCGGGAAGAGGGTTTGACTGAAAACCTACAGGACAGTAGATCTCCGGGAAGAGGGTTGGACTGAAAACCTACAGGACAGTAGATCTCCAGGAAGAGGGTTGGACTGTAAACCTACAGGACGGTAGATCTCCAGGAAGAGGGTTGGACTGAATACCTACAGGACGGTAGATCTCCAGGAAGAGGGTTGGAATGAAAACCTACAGGACAGTAGATCTCCAGGAAGAGGGTTGGACTGTAAACCTTCAGGACGGTAGATCTCCAGGAAGAGGGTTGGACTGAAAACATACAGGACAGTAGATCTCCAGGAAGAGGGTTGGACTGAAAACCTACAGGACAGTAAATCTCCAGGAAGAGGGTTGGACTGATAACCGACAGGACTGTAGATCTCCGGGAAGAGGGTTTGATTGAAAACCTACAGGACAGTAGATTTCCGGGAAGAGGGTTGGACTGAAAACCTACAGGACTGTAGATCTCCGGGAAGAGGGTTGGACTGAAAACCTACAGGACAGTAGATCTCCAGGAAGAGGGTTGGACTGAAAACCTACAGGACAGTAGATCTCCAGGAAGAGGGTTGGACTGAAAACCTAGACGACAGTAGATGTCCAGGATGAGGGTTGGACTGTAAACCTACAGGTTGGTAGATCTACAGGAAGAGTGTTTGGCTGTAAACCTATAGGACAGTAGATCTCCAGGAAGAGGGTTGGACTGAAAACCTACAGGACGGTAGATCTCCAGGAAGAGGGTTGGACTGAAAACCTACAGGACGGTAGATCTCCGGGAAGAGGGTTGGACTGAAAACCTACAGGACGTTAGATCTCCAGGAAGAGGGTTGAACTGAAAATCTACAGGACAGTAGTTCTCCAGGAAGAGGGTTGGACTGTAAACCTACAGGACAGTAGATCTCCAGGAAGATGGTTGGACTGAAAACCTACAGGACAGTAAATCTCCAGGAAGAGGGTTGGACTGATAACCTACAGGACTGTAGATCTCGGGGAAGAGGGTTGGACTGAAGACCTACAGGACAGTAGATCTCCAGGAAGAGGGTTGGACTGAAAACCTACAGGACAGTAGATCTCCAGGAAGAGGGTTGGACTGAAAACCTACAAGACAGAAGATGTCCAGGAAGAGGATGGACTGAAAACCTACAGGACTGTAGATCTCCGGGAAGAGGGTTGGACTGAAGACCTACAGGACAGTAGATCTCCAGGAAGAGGGTTGGACTGAAAACCAACAGGACAGTAGATCTCCGGAAAGAGGGTTGGACTGAAGAACTACAGGACAGTAGATCTCCAGGAAGAGGGTTGGACTGAAAACCTACAGGACAGTAGATCTCCGGGAAGAGGGTTGGACTGAAGACCTACAGGACAGTAGATGTCCAGGAAGAGGGTTGGACTGATAACCGACAGGACTGTAGATTTCCGGGAAGAGGGTTGAACTGAAGACCTACAGGACAGTAGATCTCCAGGAAGAGGGTTGGACTGAAAACCTACAGGACAGTAGATCTCCAGGAAGAGGGTTGGACTGAAAACCTAGACGACAGTAGATCTCCAGGAAGAGGGTTGGACTGAAAACCTACAGGACAGTAGATCTCCAGGAAGAGGGTTGGACTGAAAACCTAGACGACAGTAGATGTCCAGGATGAGGGTTGGACTGTAAACCTACAGGTTGGTAGATCTACAGGAAGAGTGTTTGGCTGTAAACCTATAGGACAGTAGATCTCCAGGAAGAGGGTTGGACTGAAAACCTACAGGACGGTAGATCTCCAGGAAGAGGGTTGGACTGAAAACCTACAGGACGGTAGATCTCCGGGAAGAGGGTTGGACTGAAAACCTACAGGACGTTAGATCTCCAGGAAGAGGGTTGGACTGAAAATCTACAGGACAGTAGTTCTCCAGGAAGAGGGTTGGACTGTAAACCTACAGGACAGTAGATCTCCAGGAAGATGGTTGGACTGAAAACCTACAGGACAGTAGATCTCCAGGAAGAGGGTTGGACTGAAAACCTACAGGACAGTAAATCTCCAGGAAGAGGGTTGGACTGATAACCTACAGGACTGTAGATCTCGGGGAAGAGGGTTGGACTGAAGACCTACAGGACAGTAGATCTCCAGGAAGAGGGTTGGACTGAAAACCTACAGGACAGTAGATCTCCAGGAAGAGGGTTGGACTGAAAACCTACAAGACAGAAGATGTCCAGGAAGAGGATGGACTGAAAACCTACAGGACTGTAGATCTCCGGGAAGAGGGTTGGACTGAAGACCTACAGGACAGTAGATCTCCAGGAAGAGGGTTGGACTGAAAACCAACAGGACAGTAGATCTCCGGAAAGAGGGTTGGACTGAAGAACTACAGGACAGTAGATCTCCAGGAAGAGGGTTGGACTGAAAACCTACAGGACAGTAGATCTCCGGGAAGAGGGTTGGACTGAAGACCTACAGGACAGTAGATGTCCAGGAAGAGGGTTGGACTGATAACCGACAGGACTGTAGATTTCCGGGAAGAGGGTTGAACTGAAGACCTACAGGACAGTAGATCTCCAGGAAGAGGGTTGGACTGAAAACCTACAGGACAGTAGATCTCCAGGAAGAGGGTTGGACTGTAAACCTAGACGACAGTAGATCTCCAGGAAGAGGGTTGGACTGAAAACCTACAGGACGGTAGATGTCCAGGAAGAGGGTTGGACTGAAAACCAACAGGACAGTAGATCTCCAGGAAGAGTGTTGGACTGAAAACCTACAGGACGGTAGATGTCCAGGAAGAGGGTTGGACTGAAAACCTACAGGACAGTAGATCTCCAGGAAGAGGGTTGGACTGAAAACCTACAGGACGGTAGATCTCCGGAAAGAGGGTTGGACTGAAAACCTACAGGACGGTAGATCTCCAGGAAGAGGGTTGGACTGAAAACCTACAGGACAGTAGTTCTCCAGGAAGAGGGTTGGACTGTTAACCTACAGGACAGTAGATCTCCAGGAAGAGGGTTGGACTGAAAACCTATAGGACAGTAGATCTCCAGGAAGAGGGTTGGACTGAAAACCTACAGGACAGTAAATCTCCAGGAAGAGGGTTGGACTGATAACCTACAGGACTCTAGATCTCCGGGAAGAGGGTTGGACTGAAGACCTACAGGGCAGTCGATCTCCAGGAAGAGGGTTGGACTGAAAACCTACAGGACAGTAGATCTCCAGGAAGAGGGTTGGACTGTAAACCTAGACGACAGTAGATGTCCAGGAAGAGGGTTGGACTGGAAACCTACAGGACTGTAGATCTCCGGGAAGAGGGTTGGACTGAAGACCTACAGTACAGTAGATCTCCAGGAAGAGGGTTGGACTGAAAACCTACAGGACAGTAGATCTCCGGGAAGAGGGTTGGACTGAAGACCTACAGGACAGTAGATCTCCAGGAAGAGGGTTGGACTGAAAACCTACAGGACAGTAGATCTCCGGGAAGAGGGTTGGACTGAAGACCTACAGGACAGTAGATGTCCAGGAAGAGGGTTGGACTGATAACCGACAGGACTGTAGATCTCCGGGCAGAGGGTTGGACTGAAGACCTACAGGACAGTAGATCTCCAGGAAGAGGGTTGGACTGAACACCTACAGGACAGTAGATCTCCAGGAAGAGGGTTGGACTGTAAACCTAGACGACAGTAGATCTCCAGGAAGAGGTTTGGACTGAAAACCTACAGGACGGTAGATGTCCAGGAAGAGGGTTGGACTGAAAACCTACAGGACAGTAGATCTCCAGGAAAAGGGTTGGACTGTAAACCTACAGGACGGTAGATCTCCAGGAAGAGGGTTGGACTGAAAACCTACAAGACAGTAGATCTCCGGGAAGAGGGTTGGACTGAAAACCTACAGGACTGTAGATCTCCGGGAAGAGGGTTTGACTGAAAACCTACAGGACAGTAGATCTCCGGGAAGAGGGTTGGACTGAAAACCTACAGGACAGTAGATCTCCAGGAAGAGGGTTGGACTGTAAACCTAGACGACAGTAGATCTCCAGGAAGAGGGTTGGACTGAAAACCTACAGGACGGTAGATGTCCAGGAAGAGGGTTGGACTGAAAACCAACAGGACAGTAGATCTCCAGGAAGAGTGTTGGACTGAAAACCTACAGGACGGTAGATGTCCAGGAAGAGGGTTGGACTGAAAACCTACAGGACAGTAGATCTCCAGGAAGAGGGTTGGACTGAAAACCTACAGGACGGTAGATCTCCGGAAAGAGGGTTGGACTGAAAACCTACAGGACGGTAGATCTCCAGGAAGAGGGTTGGACTGAAAACCTACAGGACAGTAGTTCTCCAGGAAGAGGGTTGGACTGTTAACCTACAGGACAGTAGATCTCCAGGAAGAGGGTTGGACTGAAAACCTACAGGACAGTAGATCTCCAGGAAGAGGGTTGGACTGAAAACCTACAGGACAGTAAATCTCCAGGAAGAGGGTTGGACTGATAACCTACAGGACTCTAGATCTCCGGGAAGAGTGTTGGACTGAAGACCTACAGGGCAGTCGATCTCCAGGAAGAGGGTTGGACTGAAAACCTACAGGACAGTAGATCTCCAGGAAGAGGGTTGGACTGTAAACCTAGACGACAGTAGATGTCCAGGAAGAGGGTTGGACTGGAAACCTACAGGACTGTAGATCTCCGGGAAGAGGGTTGGACTGAAGACCTACAGTACAGTAGATCTCCAGGAAGAGGGTTGGACTGAAAACCTACAGGACAGTAGATCTCCGGGAAGAGGGTTGGACTGAAGACCTACAGGACAGTAGATCTCCAGGAAGAGGGTTGGACTGAAAACCTACAGGACAGTAGATCTCCGGGAAGAGGGTTGGACTGAAGACCTACAGGACAGTAGATGTCCAGGAAGAGGGTTGGACTGATAACCGACAGGACTGTAGATCTCCGGGCAGAGGGTTGGACTGAAGACCTACAGGACAGTAGATCTCCAGGAAGAGGGTTGGACTGAACACCTACAGGACAGTAGATCTCCAGGAAGAGGGTTGGACTGTAAACCTAGACGACAGTAGATCTCCAGGAAGAGGTTTGGACTGAAAACCTACAGGACGGTAGATGTCCAGGAAGAGGGTTGGACTGAAAACCTACAGGACAGTAGATCTCCAGGAAAAGGGTTGGACTGTAAACCTACAGGACGGTAGATCTCCAGGAAGAGGGTTGGACTGAAAACCTACAAGACAGTAGATCTCCAGGAAGAGGGTTGGACTGAAAACCTACAGGACTGTAGATCTCCGGGAAGAGAGTTTGACTGAAAACCTACAGGACAGTAGATCTCCGGGAAGAGGGTTGGACTGAAAACCTACAGGACAGTAGATCTCCAGGAAGAGGGTTGGACTGTAAACCTACAGGACGGTAGATCTCCAGGAAGAGGGTTGGACTGAATACCTACAGGACGGTAGATCTCCAGGAAGAGGGTTGGAATGAAAACCTACAGGACAGTAAATCTCCAGGAAGAGGGTTGGACTGATAACCGACAGGACTGTAGATCTCCGGGAAGAGGGTTGGACTGAAAACCTACAGGACAGTAGATCTCCAGGAAGAGGGTTGGACTGAAAACCTACAGGACAGTAGATCTGCAGGAAGAGGGTTGGACTGTAAACCTACAGGACGGTAGATCTCCAGGAAGAGGTTTGGACTGAAAACCTACAGGACAGTAGATCTCCAGGAAGAGGGTTGGACTGTAAACCTAGACGACAGTAGATGTCCAGGAAGAGGGTTGGACTGTAAACCTACAGGTTGGTAGATGTACAGGAAGAGGGTTTGGATGTAAACCTACAGGACAGTAGATCTCCGGGAAGAGGGTTGGACTGAAAACCTACAGGACAGTAGATCTCCAGGAAGAGGGTTGGACTGTAAACCTACAGGACGGTAGATCTCCAGGAAGAGGGTTGGACTGAAAACCTACAGGACAGTAGATCTCCAGGAAGAGGGTTGGACTGAAAACCTACAGGACAGTAAATCTCCAGGATAGGGTTGGACTGATAACCGACAGGACGGTAGATCTCCGGGAAGAGGGTTGGACTGAAAACCTACAGGACAGTAGATCTCCAGGAAGAGGGTTGGACTGAAAACCTATAGGACGGTAGATCTCCAGGAAGAGGGTTGGACTGAAAACCTACAGGACTGTAGATCTCCGGGAAGAGGGTTTGACTGAAAACCTACAGGACAGTAGATCTCCGGGAAGAGGGTTGGACTGAAAACCTACAGGACAGTAGATCTCCAGGAAGAGGGTTGGACTGTAAACCTACAGGACGGTAGATCTCCAGGAAGAGGGTTGGACTGAAAACCTACAGGACGGTAGATCTCCAGGAAGAGGGTTGGAATGAAAACCTACAGGACAGTAAATCTCCAGGAAGAGGGTTGGACTGATAACCGACAGGACTGTAGATCTCCGGGAAGAGGGTTGGACTGAAAACCTACAGGACAGTAGATCTCCAGGAAGAGGGTTGGACTGAAAACCTACAGGACAGTAGATCTGCAGGAAGAGGGTTGGACTGTAAACCTACAGGACGGTAGATCTCCAGGAAGAGGGTTGGACTGAAAACCTACAGGACAGTAGATCTCCAGGAAGAGGGTTGGACTGTAAACCTAGACGACAGTAGATGTCCAGGAAGAGGGTTGGACTGTAAACCTACAGGTTGGTAGATGTACAGGAAGAGGGTTTGGATGTAAACCTACAGGACAGTAGATCTCCGGGAAGAGGGTTGGACTGAAAACCTACAGGACAGTAGATCTCCAGAAAGAGGGTTGGACTGTAAACCTACAGGACGGTAGATCTCCAGGAAGAGGGTTGGACTGAAAACCTACAGGACAGTAGATCTCCAGGAAGAGGGTTGGACTGAAAACCTACAGGACAGTAAATCTCCAGGATAGGGTTGGACTGATAACCGACAGGACGGTAGATCTCCGGGAAGAGGGTTGGACTGAAAACCTACAGGACAGTAGATCTCCAGGAAGAGGGTTGGACTGAAAACCTACAGGACGGTAGATCTCCAGGAAGAGGGTTGGACTGAAAACCTACAGGACAGTAGATCTCCAGGAAGAGGGTTGGACTGATAACCGACAGGACTGTAGATCTCCGGGAAGAGGGTTTGACTGAAAACCTATAGGACAGTAGATCTCCGGGAAGAGGGTTGGACTGAAAACCTACAGGACAGTCGATCTCCAGGAAGAGGGTTGGACTGTAAACCTACAGGACGGTAGATCTCCAGGAAGAGGGTTGGACTGAAAACCTACAGGACAGTAGATCTCCAGGAAGAGGGTTGGACTGAAAACCTACAGGACAGTAAATCTCCAGGAAGAGGGTTGGACTGATAACCTACAGGACTCTAGATCTCCGGGAAGAGGGTTGGACTGAAGACCTACAGGGCAGTCGATCTCCAGGAAGAGGGTTGGACTGAAAACCTACAGGACAGTAGATCTCCAGGAAGAGGGTTGGACTGTAAACCTAGACGACAGTAGATGTCCAGGAAGAGGGTTGGACTGGAAACCTACAGGACTGTAGATCTCCGGGAAGAGGGTTGGACTGAAGACCTACAGTACAGTAGATCTCCAGGAAGAGGGTTGGACTGAAAACCTACAGGACAGTAGATCTCCGGGAAGAGGGTTGGACTGAAGACCTACAGGACAGTAGATCTCCAGGAAGAGGGTTGGACTGAAAACCTACAGGACAGTAGATCTCCAGGAAGAGGGTTGGACTGAAAACCTACAGGACAGTAAATCTCCAGGATAGGGTTGGACTGATAACCGACAGGACGGTAGATCTCCGGGAAGAGGGTTGGACTGAAAACCTACAGGACAGTAGATCTCCAGGAAGAGGGTTGGACTGAAAACCTACAGGACGGTAGATCTCCAGGAAGAGGGTTGGACTGAAAACCTACAGGACAGTAGATCTCCAGGAAGAGGGTTGGACTGATAACCGACAGGACTGTAGATCTCCGGGAAGAGGGTTTGACTGAAAACCTATAGGACAGTAGATCTCCGGGAAGAGGGTTGGACTGAAAACCTACAGGACAGTCGATCTCCAGGAAGAGGGTTGGACTGTAAACCTACAGGACGGTAGATCTCCAGGAAGAGGGTTGGACTGAAAACCTACAGGACAGTAGATCTCCAGGAAGAGGGTTGGACTGAAAACCTACAGGACAGTAAATCTCCAGGAAGAGGGTTGGACTGATAACCTACAGGACTCTAGATCTCCGGGAAGAGGGTTGGACTGAAGACCTACAGGGCAGTCGATCTCCAGGAAGAGGGTTGGACTGAAAACCTACAGGACAGTAGATCTCCAGGAAGAGGGTTGGACTGATAACCGACAGGACTGTAGATCTCCGGGAAGAGGGTTTGACTGAAAACCTATAGGACAGTAGATCTCCGGGAAGAGGGTTGGACTGAAAACCTACAGGACAGTCGATCTCCAGGAAGAGGGTTGGACTGTAAACCTACAGGACGGTAGATCTCCAGGAAGAGGGTTGGACTGAAAACCTACAGGACAGTAGATCTCCAGGAAGAGGGTTGGACTGAAAACCTACAGGACAGTAAATCTCCAGGAAGAGGGTTGGACTGATAACCTACAGGACTCTAGATCTCCGGGAAGAGGGTTGGACTGAAGACCTACAGGGCAGTCGATCTCCAGGAAGAGGGTTGGACTGAAAACCTACAGGACAGTAGATCTCCAGGAAGAGGGTTGGACTGTAAACCTAGACGACAGTAGATGTCCAGGAAGAGGGTTGGACTGGAAACCTACAGGACTGTAGATCTCCGGGAAGAGGGTTGGACTGAAGACCTACAGTACAGTAGATCTCCAGGAAGAGGGTTGGACTGAAAACCTACAGGACAGTAGATCTCCGGGAAGAGGGTTGGACTGAAGACCTACAGGACAGTAGATCTCCAGGAAGAGGGTTGGACTGAAAACCTACAGGACAGTAGATCTCCAGGAAGAGGGTTGGACTGAAAACCTACAGGACAGTAAATCTCCAGGATAGGGTTGGACTGATAACCGACAGGACGGTAGATCTCCGGGAAGAGGGTTGGACTGAAAACCTACAGGACAGTAGATCTCCAGGAAGAGGGTTGGACTGAAAACCTACAGGACGGTAGATCTCCAGGAAGAGGGTTGGACTGAAAACCTACAGGACAGTAGATCTCCAGGAAGAGGGTTGGACTGATAACCGACAGGACTGTAGATCTCCGGGAAGAGGGTTTGACTGAAAACCTATAGGACAGTAGATCTCCGGGAAGAGGGTTGGACTGAAAACCTACAGGACAGTCGATCTCCAGGAAGAGGGTTGGACTGTAAACCTACAGGACGGTAGATCTCCAGGAAGAGGGTTGGACTGAAAACCTACAGGACAGTAGATCTCCAGGAAGAGGGTTGGACTGAAAACCTACAGGACAGTAAATCTCCAGGAAGAGGGTTGGACTGATAACCTACAGGACTCTAGATCTCCGGGAAGAGGGTTGGACTGAAGACCTACAGGGCAGTCGATCTCCAGGAAGAGGGTTGGACTGAAAACCTACAGGACAGTAGATCTCCAGGAAGAGGGTTGGACTGTAAACCTAGACGACAGTAGATGTCCAGGAAGAGGGTTGGACTGGAAACCTACAGGACTGTAGATCTCCGGGAAGAGGGTTGGACTGAAGACCTACAGTACAGTAGATCTCCAGGAAGAGGGTTGGACTGAAAACCTACAGGACAGTAGATCTCCGGGAAGAGGGTTGGACTGAAGACCTACAGGACAGTAGATCTCCAGGAAGAGGGTTGGACTGAAAACCTACAGGACAGTAGATCTCCGGGAAGAGGGTTGGACTGAAGACCTACAGGACAGTAGATGTCCAGGAAGAGGGTTTGACTGATAACCGACAGGACTGTAGATCTCCGGGAAGAGGGTTGGACTGAAGACCTACAGGACAGTAGATCTCCAGGAAGAGGGTTGGACTGAACACCTACAGGACAGTAGATCTCCAGGAAGAGGGTTGGACTGTAAACCTAGACGACAGTAGATCTCCAGGAAGAGGTTTGGACTGAAAACCTACAGGACGGTAGATGTCCAGGAAGAGGGTTGGACTGAAAACCTACAGGACAGTAGATCTCCAGGAAGAGGGTTGGACTGTAAACCTACAGGACGGTAGATCTCCAGGAAGAGGGTTGGACTGAAAACCTACAAGACAGTAGATCTCCAGGAAGAGGGTTGGACTGATAACCGACAGGACTGTAGATCTCCGGGAAGAGGGTTTGACTGAAAACCTACAGGACAGTAGATCTCCGGGAAGAGGGTTGGACTGAAAACCTACAGGACAGTAGATCTCCAGGAAGAGGGTTGGACTGTAAACCTACAGGACGGTAGATCTCCAGGAAGAGGGTTGGACTGAAAACCTACAGGACGGTAGATCTCCAGGAAGAGGGTTGGAATGAAAACCTACAGGACAGTAAATCTCCAGGAAGAGGGTTGGACTGATAACCGACAGGACTGTAGATCTCCGGGAAGAGGGTTGGACTGAAAACCTACAGGACAGTCGATCTCCAGGAAGAGGGTTGGACTGTAAACCTACAGGACGGTAGATCTCCAGGAAGAGGGTTGGACTGAAAACCTACAGGACAGTAGATCTCCAGGAAGAGGGTTGGACTGAAAACCTACAGGACAGTAAATCTCCAGGAAGAGGGTTGGACTGATAACCTACAGGACTCTAGATCTCCGGGAAGAGGGTTGGACTGAAGACCTACAGGGCAGTCGATCTCCAGGAAGAGGGTTGGACTGAAAACCTACAGGACTGTAGATCTCCAGGAAGAGGGTTGGACTGAAGACCTACAGGGCAGTCGATCTCCAGGAAGAGGGTTGGACTGTAAACCTAGACGACAGTAGATGTCCAGGAAGAGGGTTGGACTGGAAACCTACAGGACTGTAGATCTCCGGGAAGAGGGTTGGACTGAAGACCTACAGTACAGTAGATCTCCAGGAAGAGGGTTGGACTGAAAACCTACAGGACAGTAGATCTCCGGGAAGAGGGTTGGACTGAAGACCTACAGGACAGTAGATCTCCAGGAAGAGGGTTGGACTGAAAACCTACAGGACAGTAGATCTCCGGGAAGAGGGTTGGACTGAAGACCTACAGGACAGTAGATGTCCAGGAAGAGGGTTTGACTGATAACCGACAGGACTGTAGATCTCCGGGAAGAGGGTTGGACTGAAGACCTACAGGACAGTAGATCTCCAGGAAGAGGGTTGGACTGAACACCTACAGGACAGTAGATCTCCAGGAAGAGGGTTGGACTGTAAACCTAGACGACAGTAGATCTCCAGGAAGAGGTTTGGACTGAAAACCTACAGGACGGTAGATGTCCAGGAAGAGGGTTGGACTGAAAACCTACAGGACAGTAGATCTCCAGGAAGAGGGTTGGACTGTAAACCTACAGGACGGTAGATCTCCAGGAAGAGGGTTGGACTGAAAACCTACAAGACAGTAGATCTCCAGGAAGAGGGTTGGACTGATAACCGACAGGACTGTAGATCTCCGGGAAGAGGGTTTGACTGAAAACCTACAGGACAGTAGATCTCCGGGAAGAGGGTTGGACTGAAAACCTACAGGACAGTAGATCTCCAGGAAGAGGGTTGGACTGTAAACCTACAGGACGGTAGATCTCCAGGAAGAGGGTTGGACTGAAAACCTACAGGACGGTAGATCTCCAGGAAGAGGGTTGGAATGAAAACCTACAGGACAGTAAATCTCCAGGAAGAGGGTTGGACTGATAACCGACAGGACTGTAGATCTCCGGGAAGAGGGTTGGACTGAAAACCTACAGGACAGTAGATCTCCAGGAAGAGGGTTGGACTGAAAACCTACAGGACAGTAGATCTGCAGGAAGAGGGTTGGACTGTAAACCTACAGGACGGTAGATCTCCAGGAAGAGGGTTGGACTGAAAACCTACAGGACAGTAGATCTCCAGGAAGAGGGTTGGACTGTAAACCTAGACGACAGTAGATGTCCAGGAAGAGGGTTGGACTGTAAACCTACAGGTTGGTAGATCTACAGGAAGAGGGTTTGGATGTAAACCTACAGGACAGTAGATCTCCGGGAAGAGGGTTGGACTGAAAACCTACAGGACAGTAGATCTCCAGGAAGAGGGTTGGACTGTAAACCTACAGGACAGTAGATCTCCAGGAAGAGGGTTGGACTGAAAACCTACAGGACAGTAGATCTCCAGGAAGAGGGTTGGACTGAAAACCTACAGGACAGTAAATCTCCAGGATAGGGTTGGACTGATAACCGACAAGACGGTAGATCTCCGGGAAGAGGGTTGGACTGAAAACCTACAGGACAGTAGATCTCCAGGAAGAGGGTTGGACTGAAAACCTACAGGACGGTAGATCTCCAGGAAGAGGGTTGGACTGAAAACCTACAGGACAGTAGATCTCCGGGAAGAGGGTTGGACTGAAGACCTACAGGACAGTAGATCTCCAGGAAGAGGGTTGGACTGAAAACCTACAGGACAGTAGATCTCCGGGAAGAGGGTTGGACTGAAGACCTACAGGACAGTGGATGTCCAGGAAGAGGGTTGGACTGATAACCGACAGGACTGTAGATCTCCAGCAAGAGGGTTGGACTGAAGACCTACAGGACAGTAGATCTCCAGGAAGAGGGTTGGACTGAAAACCTACAGGACAGTAGATCTCCAGGAAGAGGGTTGGACTGTAAACCTAGACGACAGTAGATCTCCAGGAAGAGGGTTGGACTGAAAACCTACAGGACGGTAGATCTCCAGGAAGAGGGTTGGACTGAAAACCTACAGGACAGTAAATCTCCAGGATAGGGTTGGACTGATAACCGACAGGACGGTAGATCTCCGGGAAGAGGGTTGGACTGAAAACCTACAGGACAGTAGATCTCCAGGAAGAGGATTGGACTGAAAACCTACAGGACGGTAGATCTCCAGGAAGAGGGTTGGACTGAAAACCTACAGGACAGTAGATCTCCAGAAGAGGGTTGGACTGATAACCGACAGGACTGTAGATCTCCGGGAAGAGGGTTTGACTGAAAACCTATAGGACAGTAGATCTCCGGGAAGAGGGTTGGACTGAAAACCTACAGGACAGTCGATCTCCAGGAAGAGGGTTGGACTGTAAACCTACAGGACGGTAGATCTCCAGGAAGAGGGTTGGACTGAAAACCTACAGGACGGTAGATCTCCAGGATGAGGGTTGGACTGAAGACCTACAGGACAGTAGATCTCCAGGAAGAGGGTTGGACTGAAAACCTACAGGACAGTAGATCTCCGGGAAGAGGGTTGGACTGAAGACCTACAGGACAGTAGATCTCCAGGAAGAGGGTTGGACTGAAAACCTACAGGACAGTAGATCTCCGGGAAGAGGGTTGGACTGAAGACCTACAGGACAGTGGATGTCCAGGAAGAGGGTTGGACTGATAACCGACAGGACTGTAGATCTCCAGCAAGAGGGTTGGACTGAAGACCTACAGGACAGTAGATCTCCAGGAAGAGGGTTGGACTGAAAACCTACAGGACAGTAGATCTCCAGGAAGAGGGTTGGACTGTAAACCTAGACGACAGTAGATCTCCAGGAAGAGGGTTGGACTGAAAACCTACAGGACGGTAGATCTCCAGGAAGAGGGTTGGACTGAAAACCTACAGGACAGTAAATCTCCAGGATAGGGTTGGACTGATAACCGACAGGACGGTAGATCTCCGGGAAGAGGGTTGGACTGAAAACCTACAGGACAGTAGATCTCCAGGAAGAGGATTGGACTGAAAACCTACAGGACGGTAGATCTCCAGGAAGAGGGTTGGACTGAAAACCTACAGGACAGTAGATCTCCAGGAAGAGGGTTGGACTGATAACCGACAGGACTGTAGATCTCCGGGAAGAGGGTTTGACTGAAAACCTATAGGACAGTAGATCTCCGGGAAGAGGGTTGGACTGAAAACCTACAGGACAGTCGATCTCCAGGAAGAGGGTTGGACTGTAAACCTACAGGACGGTAGATCTCCAGGAAGAGGGTTGGACTGAAAACCTACAGGACGGTAGATCTCCAGGATGAGGGTTGGACTGAAGACCTACAGGACAGTAGATCTCCAGGAAGAGGGTTGGACTGAAAACCTACAGGACAGTAGATCTCCGGGAAGAGGGTTGGACTGAAGACCTACAGGACAGTAGATCTCCAGGAAGAGGGTTGGACTGAAAACCTACAGGACAGTAGATCTCCGGGAAGAGGGTTGGACTGAAGACCTACAGGACAGTGGATGTCCAGGAAGAGGGTTGGACTGATAACCGACAGGACTGTAGATCTCCAGCAAGAGGGTTGGACTGAAGACCTACAGGACAGTAGATCTCCAGGAAGAGGGTTGGACTGAAAACCTACAGGACAGTAGATCTCCAGGAAGAGGGTTGGACTGTAAACCTAGACGACAGTAGATCTCCAGGAAGAGGGTTGGACTGAAAACCTACAGGACGGTAGATCTCCAGGAAGAGGGTTGGACTGAAAACCTACAGGACAGTAAATCTCCAGGATAGGGTTGGACTGATAACCGACAGGACGGTAGATCTCCGGGAAGAGGGTTGGACTGAAAACCTACAGGACAGTAGATCTCCAGGAAGAGGATTGGACTGAAAACCTACAGGACGGTAGATCTCCAGGAAGAGGGTTGGACTGAAAACCTACAGGACAGTAGATCTCCAGGAAGAGGGTTGGACTGATAACCGACAGGACTGTAGATCTCCGGGAAGAGGATTTGACTGAAAACCTATAGGACAGTAGATCTCCGGGAAGAGGGTTGGACTGAAAACCTACAGGACAGTCGATCTCCAGGAAGAGGGTTGGACTGTAAACCTACAGGACGGTAGATCTCCAGGAAGAGGGTTGGACTGAAAACCTACAGGACGGTAGATCTCCAGGATGAGGGTTGGACTGAAGACCTACAGGACAGTAGATCTCCAGGAAGAGGGTTGGACTGAAAACCTACAGGACAGTAGATCTCCGGGAAGAGGGTTGGACTGAAGACCTACAGGACAGTAGATCTCCAGGAAGAGGGTTGGACTGAAAACCTACAGGACAGTAGATCTCCGGGAAGAGGGTTGGACTGAAGACCTACAGGACAGTGGATGTCCAGGAAGAGGGTTGGACTGATAACCGACAGGACTGTAGATCTCCAGCAAGAGGGTTGGACTGAAGACCTACAGGACAGTAGATCTCCAGGAAGAGGGTTGGACTGAAAACCTACAGGACAGTAGATCTCCAGGAAGAGGGTTGGACTGTAAACCTAGACGACAGTAGATCTCCAGGAAGAGGGTTGGACTGAAAACCTACAGGACGGTAGATGTCCAGGAAGAGGGTTGGACTGAAAACCTACAGGACAGTAGATCTCCAGGAAGAGGGTTGGACTGTAAACCTACAGGACGGTAGATCTCCAGGAAGAGGGTTGGACTGAAAACCTACAAGACAGTAGATCTCCAGGAAGAGGGTTGGACTGAAAACCTACAGGACAGTAGATCTCCAGGAAGAGGGTTGGACTGTAAACCTACAGGACGGTAGATTTCCAGGATGAGGGTTGGACTGAAAACCTACAGGACGGTAGATCTCCAGGAAGAGTGTTGGAATGAAAACCTACAGGACAGTAAATCTCCAGGAAGAGGGTTGGACTGATAACCGACAGGACTGTAGATCTCCGGGAAGAGGGTTGGACTGAAAACCTACAGGACAGTAGATCTCCAGGAAGAGGGTTGGACTGAAAACCTACAGGACAGTAGATCTGCAGGAAGAGGGTTGGACTGTAAACCTACATGACGGTAGATCTCCAGGAAGAGGGTTGGACTGAAAACCTACAGGACAGTAGATCTCCAGGAAGAGGGTTGGACTGTAAACCTAGACGACAGTAGATGTCCAGGAAGAGGGTTGGACTGTAAACCTACAGGTTGGTAGATCTACAGGAAGAGGGTTTGGATGTAAACCTACAGGACAGTAGATATCCGGGAAGAGGGTTGGACTGAAAACCTACAGGACAGTAGATCTCCAGGAAGAGGGTTGGACTGTAAACCTACAGGACGGTAGATCTCCAGGAAGAGGGTTGGACTGAAAACCTACAGTACAGTAGATCTCCAGGAAGAGGGTTGGACTGAAAACCTACAGGACAGTAAATCTCCAGGAAGAGGGTTGGACTGATAACCGACAGGACGGTAGATCTCCGGGAAGAGGGTTGGACTGAAAACCTACAGGACGGTAGATCTCCAAGAAGAGGGTTGGACTGAAAACCTACAGGACAGTAGATCTCCGGGAAGAGGGTTGGACTGAAGACCTACAGGACAGTGGATGTCCAGGAAGAGGGTTGGACTGATAACCGACAGGACTGTAGATCTCCAGCAAGAGGGTTGGACTGAAGACCTACAGGACAGTAGATCTCCAGGAAGAGGGTTGGACTGAAAACCTACAGGACAGTAGATCTCCAGGAAGAGGGTTGGACTGTAAACCTAGACGACAGTAGATCTCCAGGAAGAGGGTTGGACTGAAAACCTACAGGACGGTAGATGTCCAGGAAGAGGGTTGGACTGAAAACCTACAGGACAGTAGATCTCCAGGAAGAGGGTTGGACTGTAAACCTACAGGACGGTAGATCTCCAGGAAGAGGGTTGGACTGAAAACCTACAAGACAGTAGATCTCCAGGAAGAGGGTTGGACTGAAAACCTACAGGACAGTAGATCTCCAGGAAGAGGGTTGGACTGTAAACCTACAGGACGGTAGATTTCCAGGATGAGGGTTGGACTGAAAACCTACAGGACGGTAGATCTCCAGGAAGAGTGTTGGAATGAAAACCTACAGGACAGTAAATCTCCAGGAAGAGGGTTGGACTGATAACCGACAGGACTGTAGATCTCCGGGAAGAGGGTTGGACTGAAAACCTACAGGACAGTAGATCTCCAGGAAGAGGGTTGGACTGAAAACCTACAGGACAGTAGATCTGCAGGAAGAGGGTTGGACTGTAAACCTACATGACGGTAGATCTCCAGGAAGAGGGTTGGACTGAAAACCTACAGGACAGTAGATCTCCAGGAAGAGGGTTGGACTGTAAACCTAGACGACAGTAGATGTCCAGGAAGAGGGTTGGACTGTAAACCTACAGGTTGGTAGATCTACAGGAAGAGGGTTTGGATGTAAACCTACAGGACAGTAGATATCCGGGAAGAGGGTTGGACTGAAAACCTACAGGACAGTAGATCTCCAGGAAGAGGGTTGGACTGTAAACCTACAGGACGGTAGATCTCCAGGAAGAGGGTTGGACTGAAAACCTACAGTACAGTAGATCTCCAGGAAGAGGGTTGGACTGAAAACCTACAGGACAGTAAATCTCCAGGAAGAGGGTTGGACTGATAACCGACAGGACGGTAGATCTCCGGGAAGAGGGTTGGACTGAAAACCTACAGGACGGTAGATCTCCAAGAAGAGGGTTGGACTGAAAACCTACAGGACAGTAGATCTCCAGGAAGAGGGTTGGACTGATAACCGACAGGACTGTAGATCTCCGGGAAGAGGGTTTGACTGAAAACCTACAGGACAGTAGATCTCCGGGAAGAGGGTTGGACTGAAAACCTACAGGACAGTCGATCTCCAGGAAGAGGGTTGGACTGTAAACCTACAGGACGGTAGATCTCCAGGAAGAGGGTTGGACTGAAAACCTACAGGACGGTAGATCTCCAGGAAGAGGGTTGGACTGAAAACCTACAGGACAGTAGATCTCCAGGAAGAGGGTTGGACTGTAAACCTACAGGACAGTAGATCTCCAGGAAGAGGGTTGGACTGAAAACCTACAGGACAGTAGATCTCCAGGAAGAGGGTTGGACTGAAAACCTACAGGTTGGTAGATCTCCAGGAAGAGGGTTGGACTGATAACCGACAGGACTGTAGATCTCCGGGAAGAGGGTTGGACTGAAAACCTACAAGACAGTAGATCTCCAGGAAGAGGGTTGGACTGAAAACCTAGACGACAGTAGATGTCCAGGAAGGGGGTTGGACTGTAAACCTACAGGTTGGTAGATCTCCAGGAAGAGGGTTTGGCTGTAAACCTATAGGACAGTAGATCTCCAGGAAGAAGGTTGGACTGAAAACCTACAGGACAGTAGATCTCAAGGAAGAGGGTTGGACTGAAAACCTACAGGACAGTAGATCTCCAGGAAGAGGGTTGGACTGAAAACATACAGGACAGTAGATCTCCAGGAAGAGGGTTGGACTGAAAACCTACAGGACAGTAAATCTCCAGGAAGAGGGTTGGACTGATGACCGACAGGACTGTAGATCTCCGGGAAGAGGGTTTGACTGAAAACCTACAGGACAGTAGATTTCCGGGAAGAGGGTTTTACTGAAAACCTACAGGACTGTAGATCTCCGGGAAGAGGGTTGGACTGAAAACCTACAGGACAGTAGATTTCCAGGAAGATGGTTGGAATGAAATCCTACAGGACAGTAGATCTCCAGGAAGAGGGTTGGACTGAAAACCTAGACGACAGTAGATGTCCAGGAAGAGGGTTGGACTGTAAACCTACAGGTTGGTAGATCTACAGGAAGAGTGTTTGGCTGTAAACCTATAGGACAGTAGATCTCCAGGAAGAGGGTTGGACTGAAAACCTACAGGACGGTAGATCTCCAGGAAGAAGGTTGGACTGAAAACCTACAGGACGGTAGATATCCGGGAAGAGGGTTGGACTGAAAACCTACAGGACGGTAGATCTCCAGGAAGAGGGTTGGACTGAAAACCTACAGGACAGTAGTTCTCCAGGAAGAGGGTTGGAGTGTAAACCTACAGGACAGTAGATCTCCAGGAAGAGGGTTGGACTGAAAACATACAGGACAGTAGATTTCCAGGAAGAGGGTTGGACTGAAAAACTACAGGACAGTAAATCTCCAGGAAGAGGGTTGGACTGATAACCGACAGGACTGTAGATCTCCGGAAAGAGGGTTGGACTGAAAACCTACAGGACGGTAGATCTCCAGGAAGAGGGTTGGACTGAAAACCTACAGGACAGTAGTTCTCCAGGAAGAGGGTTGGACTGTTAACCTACAGGACAGTAGATCTCCAGGAAGAGGGTTGGACTGAAAACCTACAGGACAGTAGATCTCCAGGAAGAGGGTTGGACTGAAAACCTACAGGACAGTAAATCTCCAGGAAGAGGGTTGGACTGATAACCTACAGGACTCTAGATCTCCGGGAAGAGAGTTGGACTGAAGACCTACAGGGCAGTCGATCTCCAGGAAGAGGGTTGGACTGAAAACCTACAGGACAGTAGATCTCCAGGAAGAGGGTTGGACTGTAAACCTAGACGACAGTAGATGTCCAGGAAGAGGGTTGGACTGGAAACCTACAGGACTGTAGATCTCCGGGAAGAGGGTTGGACTGAAGACCTACAGTACAGTAGATCTCCAGGAAGAGGGTTGGACTGAAAACCTACAGGACAGTAGATCTCCGGGAAGAGGGTTGGACTGAAAACCTACAGGACAGTAGATCTCCGGGAAGAGGGTTGGACTGAAGACCTACAGGACAGTAGATGTCCAGGAAGAGGGTTGGACTGATAACCGACAGGACTGTAGATCTCCGGGCAGAGGGTTGGACTGAAGACCTACAGGACAGTAGATCTCCAGGAAGAGGGTTGGACTGAACACCTACAGGACTGTAGATCTCCAGGAAGAGGGTTGGACTGTAAACCTAGACGACAGTAGATCTCCAGGAAGAGGTTTGGACTGAAAACCTACAGGACGGTAGATGTCCAGGAAGAGGGTTGGACTGAAAACCTACAGGACAGTAGATCTCCAGGAAAAGGGTTGGACTGTAAACCTACAGGACGGTAGATCTCCAGGAAGAGGGTTGGACTGAAAACCTACAAGACAGTAGATCTCCAGGAAGAGGGTTGGACTGAAAACCTACAGGACTGTAGATCTCCAGGAAGAGGGTTTGACTGAAAACCTACAGGACAGTAGATCTCCGGGAAGAGGGTTGGACTGAAAACCTACAGGACAGTAGATCTCCAGGAAGAGGGTTGGACTGTAAACCTACAGGACGGTAGATCTCCAGGAAGAGGGTTGGACTGAAAACCTACAGGACGGTAGATCTCCAGGAAGAGGGTTGGAATGAAAACCTACAGGACAGTAAATCTCCAGGAAGAGGGTTGGACTGATAACCGACAGGACTGTAGATCTCCGGGAAGAGGGTTGGACTGAAAACCTACAGGACTGTAGATCTCCAGGAAGAGGGTTGGACTGAAAACCTACAGGACAGTAGATCTGCAGGAAGAGGGTTGGACTGTAAACCTACAGGACGGTAGATCTCCAGGAAGAGGGTTGGACTGAAAACCTACAGGACAGTAGATCTCCAGGAAGAGGGTTGGACTGTAAACCTAGACGACAGTAGATGTCCAGGAAGAGGGTTGGACTGTAAACCTACAGGTTGGTAGATCTACAGGAAGAGGGTTTGGATGTAAACCTACAGGACAGTAGATCTCCGGGAAGAGGGTTGGACTGAAAACCTACAGGACAGTAGATCTCCAGGAAGAGGGTTGGACTGTAAACCTACAGGACGGTAGATCTCCAGGAAGAGGGTTGGACTGAAAACCTACAGGACAGTAGATCTCCAGGAAGAGGGTTGGACTGAAAACCTACAGGACAGTAAATCTCCAGGATAGGGTTGGACTGATAACCGACAGGACGGTAGATCTCCGGGAAGAGGGTTGGACTGAAAACCTACAGGACAGTAGATCTCCAGGAAGAGGGTTGGACTGAAAACCTACAGGACGGTAGATCTCCAGGAAGAGGGTTGGACTGAAAACCTACAGGACAGTAGATCTCCAGGAAGAGGGTTGGACTGATAACCGACAGGACTGTAGATCTCCGGGAAGAGGGTTTGACTGAAAACCTATAGGACAGTAGATCTCCGGGAAGAGGGTTGGACTGAAAACCTACAGGACAGTCGATCTCCAGGAAGAGGGTTGGACTGTAAACCTACAGGACGGTAGATCTCCAGGAAGAGGGTTGGACTGAAAACCTACAGGACAGTAGATCTCCAGGAAGAGGGTTGGACTGAAAACCTACAGGACAGTAAATCTCCAGGAAGAGGGTTGGACTGATAACCTACAGGACTCTAGATCTCCGGGAAGAGGGTTGGACTGAAGACCTACAGGGCAGTCGATCTCCAGGAAGAGGGTTGGACTGAAAACCTACAGGACAGTAGATCTCCAGGAAGAGGGTTGGACTGTAAACCTAGACGACAGTAGATGTCCAGGAAGAGGGTTGGACTGGAAACCTACAGGACTGTAGATCTCCGGGAAGAGGGTTGGACTGAAGACCTACAGTACAGTAGATCTCCAGGAAGAGGGTTGGACTGAAAACCTACAGGACAGTAGATCTCCGGGAAGAGGGTTGGACTGAAGACCTACAGGACAGTAGATCTCCAGGAAGAGGGTTGGACTGAAAACCTACAGGACAGTAGATCTCCGGGAAGAGGGTTGGACTGAAGACCTACAGGACAGTAGATGTCCAGGAAGAGGGTTGGACTGATAACCGACAGGACTGTAGATCTCCGGGAAGAGGGTTGGACTGAAGACCTACAGGACAGTAGATCTCCAGGAAGAGGGTTGGACTGAACACCTACAGGACAGTAGATCTCCAGGAAGAGGGTTGGACTGTAAACCTAGACGACAGTAGATCTCCAGGAAGAGGTTTGGACTGAAAACCTACAGGACGGTAGATGTCCAGGAAGAGGGTTGGACTGAAAACCTACAGGACAGTAGATCTCCAGGAAGAGGGTTGGACTGTAAACCTACAGGACGGTAGATCTCCAGGAAGAGGGTTGGACTGAAAACCTACAAGACAGTAGATCTCCAGGAAGAGGGTTGGACTGATAACCGACAGGACTGTAGATCTCCGGGAAGAGGGTTTGACTGAAAACCTACAGGACAGTAGATCTCCGGGAAGAGGGTTGGACTGAAAACCTACAGGACAGTAGATCTCCAGGAAGAGGGTTGGACTGTAAACCTACAGGACGGTAGATCTCCAGGAAGAGGGTTGGACTGAAAACCTACAGGACGGTAGATCTCCAGGAAGAGGGTTGGAATGAAAACCTACAGGACAGTAAATCTCCAGGAAGAGGGTTGGACTGATAACCGACAGGACTGTAGATCTCCGGGAAGAGGGTTGGACTGAAAACCTACAGGACAGTAGATCTCCAGGAAGAGGGTTGGACTGAAAACCTACAGGACAGTAGATCTGCAGGAAGAGGGTTGGACTATAAACCTACAGGACGGTAGATCTCCAGGAAGAGGGTTGGACTGAAAACCTACAGGACAGTAGATCTCCAGGAAGAGGGTTGGACTGTAAACCTAGACGACAGTAGATGTCCAGGAAGAGGGTTGGACTGTAAACCTACAGGTTGGTAGATCTACAGGAAGAGGGTTTGGATGTAAACCTACAGGACAGTAGATCTCCGGGAAGAGGGTTGGACTGAAAACCTACAGGACAGTAGATCTCCAGGAAGAGGGTTGGACTGTAAACCTACAGGACGGTAGATCTCCAGGAAGAGGGTTGGACTGAAAACCTACAGGACAGTAGATCTCCAGGAAGAGGGTTGGACTGAAAACCTACAGGACAGTAAATCTCCAGGATAGGGTTGGACTGATAACCGACAGGACGGTAGATCTCCGGGAAGAGGGTTGGACTGAAAACCTACAGGACAGTAGATCTCCAGGAAGAGGGTTGGACTGAAAACCTACAGGACGGTAGATCTCCAGGAAGAGGGTTGGACTGAAAACCTACAGGACAGTAGATCTCCAGGAAGAGGGTTGGACTGATAACCGACAGGACTGTAGATCTCCGGGAAGAGGGTTTGACTGAAAACCTATAGGACAGTAGATCTCCGGGAAGAGGGTTGGACTGAAAACCTACAGGACAGTCGATCTCCAGGAAGAGGGTTGGACTGTAAACCTACAGGACGGTAGATCTCCAGGAAGAGGGTTGGACTGAAAACCTACAGGACGGTAGATCTCCAGGATGAGGGTTGGACTGAAGACCTACAGGACAGTAGATCTCCAGGAAGAGGGTTGGACTGAAAACCTACAGGACAGTAGATCTCCGGGAAGAGGGTTGGACTGAAGACCTACAGGACAGTAGATCTCCAGGAAGAGGGTTGGACTGAAAACCTACAGGACAGTAGATCTCCGGGAAGAGGGTTGGACTGAAGACCTACAGGACAGTGGATGTCCAGGAAGAGGGTTGGACTGATAACCGACAGGACTGTAGATCTCCAGCAAGAGGGTTGGACTGAAGACCTACAGGACAGTAGATCTCCAGGAAGAGGGTTGGACTGAAAACCTACAGGACAGTAGATCTCCAGGAAGAGGGTTGGACTGTAAACCTAGACGACAGTAGATCTCCAGGAATAGAGTTGGACTGAAAACCTACAGGACGGTAGATCTCCAGGAAGAGGGTTGGACTGAAAACCTACAGGACAGTAAATCTCCAGGATAGGGTTGGACTGATAACCGACAGGACGGTAGATCTCCGAGAAGAGGGTTGGACTGAAAACCTACAGGACAGTAGATCTCCAGGAAGAGGATTGGACTGAAAACCTACAGGACGGTAGATCTCCAGGAAGAGGGTTGGACTGAAAACCTACAGGACAGTAGATCTCCAGGAAGAGGGTTGGACTGATAACCGACAGGACTGTAGATCTCCGGGAAGAGGGTTTGACTGAAAACCTATAGGACAGTAGATCTCCGGGAAGAGGGTTGGACTGAAAACCTACAGGACAGTCGATCTCCAGGAAGAGGGTTGGACTGTAAACCTACAGGACGGTAGATCTCCAGGAAGAGGGTTGGACTGAAAACCTACAGGACGGTAGATCTCCAGGATGAGGGTTGGACTGAAGACCTACAGGACAGTAGATCTCCAGGAAGAGGGTTGGACTGAAAACCTACAGGACAGTAGATCTCCGGGAAGAGGGTTGGACTGAAGACCTACAGGACAGTAGATCTCCAGGAAGAGGGTTGGACTGAAAACCTACAGGACAGTAGATCTCCGGGAAGAGGGTTGGACTGAAGACCTACAGGACAGTGGATGTCCAGGAAGAGGGTTGGACTGATAACCGACAGGACTGTAGATCTCCAGCAAGAGGGTTGGACTGAAGACCTACAGGACAGTAGATCTCCAGGAAGAGGGTTGGACTGAAAACCTACAGGACAGTAGATCTCCAGGAAGAGGGTTGGACTGTAAACCTACAGGACGGTAGATCTCCAGGAAGAGGGTTGGACTGAAAACCTACAGGACAGTAAATCTCCAGGATAGGGTTGGACTGATAACCGACAGGACGGTAGATCTCCGGGAAGAGGGTTGGACTGAAAACCTACAGGACAGTAGATCTCCAGGAAGAGGATTGGACTGAAAACCTACAGGACGGTAGATCTCCAGGAAGAGGGTTGGACTGAAAACCTACAGGACAGTAGATCTCCAGGAAGAGGGTTGGACTGATAACCGACAGGACTGTAGATCTCCGGGAAGAGGGTTTGACTGAAAACCTATAGGACAGTAGATCTCCGGGAAGAGGGTTGGACTGAAAACCTACAGGACAGTCGATCTCCAGGAAGAGGGTTGGACTGTAAACCTACAGGACGGTAGATCTCCAGGAAGAGGGTTGGACTGAAAACCTACAGGACGGTAGATCTCCAGGATGAGGGTTGGACTGAAGACCTACAGGACAGTAGATCTCCAGGAAGAGGGTTGGACTGAAAACCTACAGGACAGTAGATCTCCGGGAAGAGGGTTGGACTGAAGACCTACAGGACAGTAGATCTCCAGGAAGAGGGTTGGACTGAAAACCTACAGGACAGTAGATCTCCGGGAAGAGGGTTGGACTGAAGACCTACAGGACAATGGATGTCCAGGAAGAGGGTTGGACTGATAACCGACAGGACTGTAGATCTCCAGCAAGAGGGTTGGACTGAAGACCTACAGGACAGTAGATCTCCAGGAAGAGGGTTGGACTGAAAACCTACAGGACAGTAGATCTCCAGGAAGAGGGTTGGACTGTAAACCTAGACGACAGTAGATCTCCAGGAAGAGGGTTGGACTGAAAACCTACAGGACGGTAGATGTCCAGGAAGAGGGTTGGACTGAAAACCTACAGGACAGTAGATCTCCAGGAAGAGGGTTGGACTGTAAACCTACAGGACGGTAGATCTCCAGGAAGAGGGTTGGACTGAAAACCTACAAGACAGTAGATCTCCAGGAAGAGGGTTGGACTGATAACCGACAGGACTGTAGATCTCCGGGAAGAGGGTTTGACTGAAAACCTACAGGACAGTAGATCTCCGGGAAGAGGGTTGGACTGAAAACCTACAGGACAGTAGATCTCCAGGAAGAGGGTTGGACTGTAAACCTACAGGACGGTAGATTTCCAGGATGAGGGTTGGACTGAAAACCTACAGGACGGTAGATCTCCAGGAAGAGTGTTGGAATGAAAACCTACAGGACAGTAAATCTCCAGGAAGAGGGTTGGACTGATAACCGACAGGACTGTAGATCTCCGGGAAGAGGGTTGGACTGAAAACCTACAGGACAGTAGATCTCCAGGAAGAGGGTTGGACTGAAAACCTACAGGACAGTAGATCTGCAGGAAGAGGGTTGGACTGTAAACCTTCATGACGGTAGATCTCCAGGAAGAGGGTTGGACTGAAAACCTACAGGACAGTAGATCTCCAGGAAGAGGGTTGGACTGTAAACCTAGACGACAGTAGATGTCCAGGAAGAGGGTTGGACTGTAAACCTACAGGTTGGTAGATCTACAGGAAGAGGGTTTGGATGTAAACCTACAGGACGGTAGATCTCCAGGAAGAGGGTTGGACTGAAAACCTACAGTACAGTAGATCTCCAGGAAGAGGGTTGGACTGAAAACCTACAGGACAGTAAATCTCCAGGAAGAGGGTTGGACTGATAACCGACAGGACGGTAGATCTCCGGGAAGAGGGTTGGACTGAAAACCTACAGGACAGTAGATCTCCAGGAAGAGGGTTGGACTGAAAACCTACAGGACGGTAGATCTCCAAGAAGAGGGTTGGACTGAAAACCTACAGGACAGTCGATCTCCAGGAAGAGGGTTGGACTGTAAACCTACAGGACGGTAGATCTCCAGGAAGAGGGTTGGACTGAAAACCTACAGGACGGTAGATCTCCAGGAAGAGGGTTGGACTGAAAACCTACAGGACAGTAGATCTCCAGGAAGAGGGTTGGACTGTAAACCTACAGGACAGTAGATCTCCAGGAAGAGGGTTGGACTGAAAACCTACAGGACAGTAGATCTCCAGGAAGAGGGTTGGACTGAAAACCTACAGGTTGGTAGATCTCCAGGAAGAGGGTTGGACTGATAACCGACAGGACTGTAGATCTCCGGGAAGAGGGTTGGACTGAAAACCTACAAGACAGTAGATCTCCAGGAAGAGGGTTGGACTGAAAACCTAGACGACAGTAGATGTCCAGGAAGGGGGTTGGACTGTAAACCTACAGGTTGGTAGATCTCCAGGAAGAGGGTTTGGCTGTAAACCTATAGGACAGTAGATCTCCAGGAAGAAGGTTGGACTGAAAACCTACAGGACAGTAGATCTCAAGGAAGAGGGTTGGACTGAAAACCTACAGGACAGTAGATCTCCAGGAAGAGGGTTGGACTGAAAACATACAGGACAGTAGATCTCCAGGAAGAGGGTTGGACTGAAAACCTACAGGACAGTAAATCTCCAGGAAGAGGGTTGGACTGATGACCGACAGGACTGTAGATCTCCGGGAAGAGGGTTTGACTGAAAACCTACAGGACAGTAGATTTCCGGGAAGAGGGTTTTACTGAAAACCTACAGGACTGTAGATCTCCGGGAAGAGGGTTGGACTGAAAACCTACAGGACAGTAGATTTCCAGGAAGATGGTTGGAATGAAATCCTACAGGACAGTAGATCTCCAGGAAGAGGGTTGGACTGAAAACCTAGACGACAGTAGATGTCCAGGAAGAGGGTTGGACTGTAAACCTACAGGTTGGTAGATCTACAGGAAGAGTGTTTGGCTGTAAACCTATAGGACAGTAGATCTCCAGGAAGAGGGTTGGACTGAAAACCTACAGGACGGTAGATCTCCAGGAAGAAGGTTGGACTGAAAACCTACAGGACGGTAGATATCCGGGAAGAGGGTTGGACTGAAAACCTACAGGACGGTAGATCTCCAGGAAGAGGGTTGGACTGAAAACCTACAGGACAGTAGTTCTCCAGGAAGAGGGTTGGAGTGTAAACCTACAGGACAGTAGATCTCCAGGAAGAGGGTTGGACTGAAAACATACAGGACAGTAGATTTCCAGGAAGAGGGTTGGACTGAAAAACTACAGGACAGTAAATCTCCAGGAAGAGGGTTGGACTGATAACCGACAGGACTGTAGATCTCCGGGAAGAGGGTTTGACTGAAAACCTACAGGACAGAAGATTTCCGGGAAGAGGGTTGGACTGAAAACCTACAGGACTGTAGATCTCCGGGAAGAGGGTTGGACTGAAAACCTACAGGACAGTAGATCTCCTTGAAGAGGGTTTGACTGAAAACCTACAGGACAGTAGATCTCCTGGAAGAGGGTTGGACTGAAAACCTACAGGTTGGTAGATCTCCAGGAAGAGGGTTGGACTGATAACCGACAGGACTGTAGATCTCCGGGAAGAGGGTTGGACTGAAAACCTACAAGACAGTAGATCTCCAGGAAGAGGGTTGGACTGAAAACCTAGACGACAGTAGATGTCCAGGAAGGGGGTTGGACTGTAAACCTACAGGTTGGTAGATCTCCAGGAAGAGGGTTTGGCTGTAAACCTATAGGACAGTAGATCTCCAGGAAGAAGGTTGGACTGAAAACCTACAGGACAGTAGATCTCAAGGAAGAGGGTTGGACTGAAAACCTACAGGACGGTAAATCTCCGGGAAGAGGGTTGGACTGAAAACCTACAGGACGGTAGATCTCCAGGAAGAGGGTTGGACTGAAAACCTACAGGACAGTAGATCTCCAGGAAGAGGGTTGGACTGAAAACATACAGGACAGTAGATCTCCAGGAAGAGGGTTGGACTGAAAACCTACAGGACAGTAAATCTCCAGGAAGAGGGTTGGACTGATGACCGACAGGACTGTAGATCTCCGGGAAGAGGGTTTGACTGAAAACCTACAGGACAGTAGATTTCCGGGAAGAGGGTTGGACTGAAAACCTACAGGACTGTAGATCTCCGGGAAGAGGGTTGGACTGAAAACCTACAGGACAGTAGATTTCCAGGAAGATGGTTGGAATGAAATCCTACAGGACAGTAGATCTCCAGGAAGAGGGTTGGACTGAAAACCTAGACGACAGTAGATGTCCAGGAAGAGGGTTGGACTGTAAACCTACAGGTTGGTAGATCTACAGGAAGAGTGTTTGGCTGTAAACCTATAGGACAGTAGATCTCCAGGAAGAGGGTTGGACTGAAAACCTACAGGACGGTAGATCTCCAGGAAGAGGGTTGGACTGAAAACCTACAGGACGGTAGATCTCCGGGAAGAGGGTTGGACTGAAAACCTACAGGACGGTAGATCTCCAGGAAGAGGGTTGGACTGAAAACCTACAGGACAGTAGTTCTCCAGGAAGAGGGTTGGAGTGTAAACCTACAGGACAGTAGATCTCCAGGAAGAGGGTTGGACTGAAAACATACAGGACAGTAGATTTCCAGGAAGAGGGTTGGACTGAAAAACTACAGGACAGTAAATCTCCAGGAAGAGGGTTGGACTGAAAACATACAGGACAGTAGATCTCCAGGAAGAGGGTTGGACTGAAAACCTACAGGACAGTAAATCTCCAGGAAGAGGGTTGGACTGATGACCGACAGGACTGTAGATCTCCGGGAAGAGGGTTTGACTGAAAACCTACAGGACAGTAGATTTCCGGGAAGAGGGTTTTACTGAAAACCTACAGGACTGTAGATCTCCGGGAAGAGGGTTGGACTGAAAACCTACAGGACAGTAGATTTCCAGGAAGATGGTTGGAATGAAATCCTACAGGACAGTAGATCTCCAGGAAGAGGGTTGGACTGAAAACCTAGACGACAGTAGATGTCCAGGAAGAGGGTTGGACTGTAAACCTACAGGTTGGTAGATCTACAGGAAGAGTGTTTGGCTGTAAACCTATAGGACAGTAGATCTCCAGGAAGAGGGTTGGACTGAAAACCTACAGGACGGTAGATCTCCAGGAAGAAGGTTGGACTGAAAACCTACAGGACGGTAGATATCCGGGAAGAGGGTTGGACTGAAAACCTACAGGACGGTAGATCTCCAGGAAGAGGGTTGGACTGAAAACCTACAGGACAGTAGTTCTCCAGGAAGAGGGTTGGAGTGTAAACCTACAGGACATTAGATCTCCAGGAAGAGGGTTGGACTGAAAACATACAGGACAGTAGATTTCCAGGAAGAGGGTTGGACTGAAAAACTACAGGACAGTAAATCTCCAGGAAGAGGGTTGGACTGATAACCGACAGGACTGTAGATCTCCGGGAAGAGGGTTTGACTGAAAACCTACAGGACAGAAGATTTCCGGGAAGAGGGTTGGACTGAAAACCTACAGGACTGTAGATCTCCGGGAAGAGGGTTGGACTGAAAACCTACAGGACAGTAGATCTCCAGGAAGAGGGTTTGACTGAAAACCTACAGGACAGTAGATCTCCTGGAAGAGGGTTGGACTGAAAACCTACAGGTTGGTAGATCTCCAGGAAGAGGGTTGGACTGATAACCGACAGGACTGTAGATCTCCGGGAAGAGGGTTGGACTGAAAACCTACAAGACAGTAGATCTCCAGGAAGAGGGTTGGACTGAAAACCTAGACGACAGTAGATGTCCAGGAAGGGGGTTGGACTGTAAACCTACAGGTTGGTAGATCTCCAGGAAGAGGGTTTGGCTGTAAACCTATAGGACAGTAGATCTCCAGGAAGAAGGTTGGACTGAAAACCTACAGGACAGTAGATCTCAAGGAAGAGGGTTGGACTGAAAACCTACAGGACGGTAAATCTCCGGGAAGAGGGTTGGACTGAAAACCTACAGGACGGTAGATCTCCAGGAAGAGGGTTGGACTGAAAACGTACAGGACAGTAGATCTCCAGGAAGAGGGTTGGACTGAAAACATACAGGACAGTAGATCTCCAGGAAGAGGGTTGGACTGAAAACCTACAGGACAGTAAATCTCCAGGAAGAGGGTTGGACTGATGACCGACAGGACTGTAGATCTCCGGGAAGAGGGTTTGACTGAAAACCTACAGGACAGTAGATTTCCGGGAAGAGGGTTGGACTGAAAACCTACAGGACTGTAGATCTCCGGGAAGAGGGTTGGACTGAAAACCTACAGGACAGTAGATTTCCAGGAAGATGGTTGGAATGAAATCCTACAGGACAGTAGATCTCCAGGAAGAGGGTTGGACTGAAAACCTAGACGACAGTAGATGTCCAGGAAGAGGGTTGGACTGTAAACCTACAGGTTGGTAGATCTACAGGAAGAGTGTTTGGCTGTAAACCTATAGGACAGTAGATCTCCAGGAAGAGGGTTGGACTGAAAACCTACAGGACGGTAGATCTCCAGGAAGAGGGTTGGACTGAAAACCTACAGGACGGTAGATCTCCGGGAAGAGGGTTGGACTGAAAACCTACAGGACGGTAGATCTCCAGGAAGAGGGTTGGAGTGTAAACCTACAGGACAGTAGATCTCCAGGAAGAGGGTTGGACTGAAAACATACAGGACAGTAGATTTCCAGGAAGAGGGTTGGACTGAAAAACTACAGGACAGTAAATCTCCAGGAAGAGGGTTGGACTGATAACCGACAGGACTGTAGATCTCCGGGAAGAGGGTTTGACTGAAAACCTACAGGACAGAAGATTTCCGGGAAGAGGGTTGGACTGAAAACCTACAGGACTGTAGATCTCCGGGAAGAGGGTTGGACTGAAAACCTACAGGACAGTAGATCTCCTGGAAGAGGGTTGGACTGAAAACCTACAGGTTGGTAGATCTCCAGGAAGAGGGTTGGACTGATAACCGACAGGACTGTAGATCTCCGGGAAGAGGGTTTGACTGAAAACCTACAGGACAGAAGATTTCCGGGAAGAGGGTTGGACTGAAAACCTACAGGACTGTAGATCTCCGGGAAGAGGGTTTGACTGAAAACCTACAGGACAGTAGATCTCCTGGAAGAGGGTTGGACTGAAAACCTACAGGTTGGTAGATCTCCAGGAAGAGGGTTGGACTGATAACCGACAGGACTGTAGATCTCCGGGAAGAGGGTTGGACTGAAAACCTACAGGACAGTAGATCTCCAGGAAGAGGGTTGGACTGAAAACCTACAGGACAGTAGATCTGCAGGAAGAGGGTTGGACTGTAAACCTACATGACGGTAGATCTCCAGGAAGAGGGTTGGACTGAAAACCTACAGGACAGTAGATCTCCAGGAAGAGGGTTGGACTGTAAACCTAGACGACAGTAGATGTCCAGGAAGAGGGTTGGACTGTAAACCTACAGGTTGGTAGATCTACAGGAAGAGGGTTTGGATGTAAACCTACAGGACAGTAGCTATCCGGGAAGAGGGTTGGACTGAAAACCTACAGGACAGTAGATCTCCAGGAAGAGGGTTGGACTGTAAACCTACAGGACGGTAGATCTCCAGGAAGAGGGTTGGACTGAAAACCTACAGTACAGTAGATCTCCAGGAAGAGGGTTGGACTGAAAACCTACAGGACAGTAAATCTCCAGGAAGAGGGTTGGACTGATAACCGACAGGACAGTAGATCTCCAGGAAGAGGGTTGGACTGAAAACCTACAGGACGGTAGATCTCCAAGAAGAGGGTTGGACTGAAAACCTACAGGACAGTAGATCTCCAGGAAGAGGGTTGGACTGATAACCGACAGGACTGTAGATCTCCGGGAAGAGGGTTTGACTGAAAACCTACAGGACAGTAGATCTCCGGGAAGAGGGTTGGACTGAAAACCTACAGGACAGTCGATCTCCAGGAAGAGGGTTGGACTGTAAACCTACAGGACGGTAGATCTCCAGGAAGAGGGTTGGACTGAAAACCTACAGGACGGTAGATCTCCAGGAAGAGGGTTGGACTGAAAACCTACAGGACAGTAGATCTCCAGGAAGAGGGTTGGACTGTAAACCTACAGGACAGTAGATCTCCAGGAAGAGGGTTGGACTGAAAACCTACAGGACAGTAGATCTCCAGGAAGAGGGTTGGACTGAAAACCTACAGGTTGGTAGATCTCCAGGAAGAGGGTTGGACTGAAAACCTACAGGACAGTAGATCTGCAGGAAGAGGGTTGGACTGTAAACCTTCATGACGGTAGATCTCCAGGAAGAGGGTTGGACTGAAAACCTACAGGACAGTAGATCTCCAGGAAGAGGGTTGGACTGTAAACCTAGACGACAGTAGATGTCCAGGAAGAGGGTTGGACTGTAAACCTACAGGTTGGTAGATCTACAGGAAGAGGGTTTGGATGTAAACCTACAGGACGGTAGATCTCCAGGAAGAGGGTTGGACTGAAAACCTACAGTACAGTAGATCTCCAGGAAGAGGGTTGGACTGAAAACCTACAGGACAGTAAATCTCCAGGAAGAGGGTTGGACTGATAACCGACAGGACGGTAGATCTCCGGGAAGAGGGTTGGACTGAAAACCTACAGGACAGTAGATCTCCAGGAAGAGGGTTGGACTGAAAACCTACAGGACGGTAGATCTCCAAGAAGAGGGTTGGACTGAAAACCTACAGGACAGTAGATCTCCAGGAAGAGGGTTGGACTGATAACCGACAGGACTGTAGATCTCCGGGAAGAGGGTTTGACTGAAAACCTACAGGACAGTAGATCTCCGGGAAGAGGGTTGGACTGAAAACCTACAGGACAGTCGATCTCCAGGAAGAGGGTTGGACTGTAAACCTACAGGACGGTAGATCTCCAGGAAGAGGGTTGGACTGAAAACCTACAGGACGGTAGATCTCCAGGAAGAGGGTTGGACTGAAAACCTACAGGACAGTAGATCTCCAGGAAGAGGGTTGGACTGTAAACCTACAGGACAGTAGATCTCCAGGAAGAGGGTTGGACTGAAAACCTACAGGACAGTAGATCTCCAGGAAGAGGGTTGGACTGAAAACCTACAGGTTGGTAGATCTCCAGGAAGAGGGTTGGACTGATAACCGACAGGACTGTAGATCTCCGGGAAGAGGGTTGGACTGAAAACCTACAAGACAGTAGATCTCCAGGAAGAGGGTTGGACTGAAAACCTAGACGACAGTAGATGTCCAGGAAGGGGGTTGGACTGTAAACCTACAGGTTGGTAGATCTCCAGGAAGAGGGTTTGGCTGTAAACCTATAGGACAGTAGATCTCCAGGAAGAAGGTTGGACTGAAAACCTACAGGACAGTAGATCTCAAGGAAGAGGGTTGGACTGAAAACCTACAGGACAGTAGATCTCCAGGAAGAGGGTTGGACTGAAAACATACAGGACAGTAGATCTCCAGGAAGAGGGTTGGACTGAAATCCTACAGGACAGTAAATCTCCAGGAAGAGGGTTGGACTGATGACCGACAGGACTGTAGATCTCCGGGAAGAGGGTTTGACTGAAAACCTACAGGACAGTAGATTTCCGGGAAGAGGGTTTTACTGAAAACCTACAGGACTGTAGATCTCCGGGAAGAGGGTTGGACTGAAAACCTACAGGACAGTAGATTTCCAGGAAGATGGTTGGAATGAAATCCTACAGGACAGTAGATCTCCAGGAAGAGGGTTGGACTGAAAACCTAGACGACAGTAGATGTCCAGGAAGAGGGTTGGACTGTAAACCTACAGGTTGGTAGATCTACAGGAAGAGTGTTTGGCTGTAAACCTATAGGACAGTAGATCTCCAGGAAGAGGGTTGGACTGAAAACCTACAGGACGGTAGATCTCCAGGAAGAAGGTTGGACTGAAAACCTACAGGACGGTAGATATCCGGGAAGAGGGTTGGACTGAAAACCTACAGGACGGTAGATCTCCAGGAAGAGGGTTGGACTGAAAACCTACAGGACAGTAGTTCTCCAGGAAGAGGGTTGGAGTGTAAACCTACAGGACAGTAGATCTCCAGGAAGAGGGTTGGACTGAAAACATACAGGACAGTAGATTTCCAGGAAGAGGGTTGGACTGAAAACCTACAGGACAGTAAATCTCCAGGAAGAGGGTTGGACTGATAACCGACAGGACGGTAGATCTCCGGGAAGAGGGTTGGACTGAAAACCTACAGGACAGTAGATCTCCAGGAAGAGGGTTGGACTGAAAACCTACAGGACGGTAGATCTCCAAGAAGAGGGTTGGACTGAAAACCTACAGGACAGTAGATCTCCAGGAAGAGGGTTGGACTGATAACCGACAGGACTGTAGATCTCCGGGAAGAGGGTTTGACTGAAAACCTACAGGACAGTAGATCTCCGGGAAGAGGGTTGGACTGAAAACCTACAGGACAGTCGATCTCCAGGAAGAGGGTTGGACTGTAAACCTACAGGACGGTAGATCTCCAGGAAGAGGGTTGGACTGAAAACCTACAGGACGGTAGATCTCCAGGAAGAGGGTTGGACTGAAAACCTACAGGACAGTAGATCTCCAGGAAGAGGGTTGGACTGTAAACCTACAGGACAGTAGATCTCCAGGAAGAGGGTTGGACTGAAAACCTACAGGACAGTAGATCTCCAGGAAGAGGGTTGGACTGAAAACCTACAGGTTGGTAGATCTCCAGGAAGAGGGTTGGACTGATAACCGACAGGACTGTAGATCTCCGGGAAGAGGGTTGGACTGAAAACCTACAAGACAGTAGATCTCCAGGAAGAGGGTTGGACTGAAAACCTAGACGACAGTAGATGTGCAGGAAGGGGGTTGGACTGTAAACCTACAGGTTGGTAGATCTCCAGGAAGAGGGTTTGGCTGTAAACCTATAGGACAGTAGATCTCCAGGAAGAAGGTTGGACTGAAAACCTACAGGACAGTAGATCTCAAGGAAGAGGGTTGGACTGAAAACCTACAGGACAGTAGATCTCCAGGAAGAGGGTTGGACTGAAAACATACAGGACAGTAGATCTCCAGGAAGAGGGTTGGACTGAAAACCTACAGGACAGTAAATCTCCAGGAAGAGGGTTGGACTGATGACCGACAGGACTGTAGATCTCCGGGAAGAGGGTTTGACTGAAAACCTACAGGACAGTAGATTTCCGGGAAGAGGGTTTTACTGAAAACCTACAGGACTGTAGATCTCCGGGAAGAGGGTTGGACTGAAAACCTACAGGACAGTAGATTTCCAGGAAGATGGTTGGAATGAAATCCTACAGGACAGTAGATCTCCAGGAAGAGGGTTGGACTGAAAACCTAGACGACAGTAGATGTCCAGGAAGAGGGTTGGACTGTAAACCTACAGGTTGGTAGATCTACAGGAAGAGTGTTTGGCTGTAAACCTATAGGACAGTAGATCTCCAGGAAGAGGGTTGGACTGAAAACCTACAGGACGGTAGATCTCCAGGAAGAAGGTTGGACTGAAAACCTACAGGACGGTAGATATCCGGGAAGAGGGTTGGACTGAAAACCTACAGGACGGTAGATCTCCAGGAAGAGGGTTGGACTGAAAACCTACAGGACAGTAGTTCTCCAGGAAGAGGGTTGGAGTGTAAACCTACAGGACAGTAGATCTCCAGGAAGAGGGTTGGACTGAAAACATACAGGACAGTAGATTTCCAGGAAGAGGGTTGGACTGAAAAACTACAGGACAGTAAATCTCCAGGAAGAGGGTTGGACTGATAACCGACAGGACTGTAGATCTCCGGGAAGAGGGTTTGACTGAAAACCTACAGGACAGAAGATTTCCGGGAAGAGGGTTGGACTGAAAACCTACAGGACTGTAGATCTCCGGGAAGAGGGTTGGACTGAAAACCTACAGGACAGTAGATCTCCAGGAAGAGGGTTTGACTGAAAACCTACAGGACAGTAGATCTCCTGGAAGAGGGTTGGACTGAAAACCTACAGGTTGGTAGATCTCCAGGAAGAGGGTTGGACTGATAACCGACAGGACTGTAGATCTCCGGGAAGAGGGTTGGACTGTAAACCTACAGGACGGTAGATCTCCAAGAAGAGGGTTGGACTGAAAACCTACAGGACAGTAGATCTCCAGGAAGAGGGTTGGACTGATAACCGACAGGACTGTAGATCTCCGGGAAGAGGGTTTGACTGAAAACCTACAGGACAGTAGATCTCCGGGAAGAGGGTTGGACTGAAAACCTACAGGACAGTCGATCTCCAGGAAGAGGGTTGGACTGTAAACCTACAGGACGGTAGATCTCCAGGAAGAGGGTTGGACTGAAAACCTACAGGACGGTAGATCTCCAGGAAGAGGGTTGGACTGAAAACCTACAGGACAGTAGATCTCCAGGAAGAGGGTTGGACTGTAAACCTACAGGACAGTAGATCTCCAGGAAGAGGGTTGGACTGAAAACCTACAGGACAGTAGATCTCCAGGAAGAGGGTTGGACTGAAAACCTACAGGTTGGTAGATCTCCAGGAAGAGGGTTGGACTGATAACCGACAGGACTGTAGATCTCCGGGAAGAGGGTTGGACTGAAAACCTACAAGACAGTAGATCTCCAGGAAGAGGGTTGGACTGAAAACCTAGACGACAGTAGATGTGCAGGAAGGGGGTTGGACTGTAAACCTACAGGTTGGTAGATCTCCAGGAAGAGGGTTTGGCTGTAAACCTATAGGACAGTAGATCTCCAGGAAGAAGGTTGGACTGAAAACCTACAGGACAGTAGATCTCAAGGAAGAGGGTTGGACTGAAAACCTACAGGACAGTAGATCTCCAGGAAGAGGGTTGGACTGAAAACATACAGGACAGTAGATCTCCAGGAAGAGGGTTGGACTGAAAACCTACAGGACAGTAAATCTCCAGGAAGAGGGTTGGACTGATGACCGACAGGACTGTAGATCTCCGGGAAGAGGGTTTGACTGAAAACCTACAGGACAGTAGATTTCCGGGAAGAGGGTTTTACTGAAAACCTACAGGACTGTAGATCTCCGGGAAGAGGGTTGGACTGAAAACCTACAGGACAGTAGATTTCCAGGAAGATGGTTGGAATGAAATCCTACAGGACAGTAGATCTCCAGGAAGAGGGTTGGACTGAAAACCTAGACGACAGTAGATGTCCAGGAAGAGGGTTGGACTGTAAACCTACAGGTTGGTAGATCTACAGGAAGAGTGTTTGGCTGTAAACCTATAGGACAGTAGATCTCCAGGAAGAGGGTTGGACTGAAAACCTACAGGACGGTAGATCTCCAGGAAGAAGGTTGGACTGAAAACCTACAGGACGGTAGATATCCGGGAAGAGGGTTGGACTGAAAACCTACAGGACGGTAGATCTCCAGGAAGAGGGTTGGACTGAAAACCTACAGGACAGTAGTTCTCCAGGAAGAGGGTTGGAGTGTAAACCTACAGGACAGTAGATCTCCAGGAAGAGGGTTGGACTGAAAACATACAGGACAGTAGATTTCCAGGAAGAGGGTTGGACTGAAAAACTACAGGACAGTAAATCTCCAGGAAGAGGGTTGGACTGATAACCGACAGGACTGTAGATCTCCGGGAAGAGGGTTTGACTGAAAACCTACAGGACAGAAGATTTCCGGGAAGAGGGTTGGACTGAAAACCTACAGGACTGTAGATCTCCGGGAAGAGGGTTGGACTGAAAACCTACAGGACAGTAGATCTCCAGGAAGAGGGTTTGACTGAAAACCTACAGGACAGTAGATCTCCTGGAAGAGGGTTGGACTGAAAACCTACAGGTTGGTAGATCTCCAGGAAGAGGGTTGGACTGATAACCGACAGGACTGTAGATCTCCGGGAAGAGGGTTGGACTGAAAACCTACAAGACAGTAGATCTCCAGGAAGAGGGTTGGACTGAAAACCTAGACGACAGTAGATGTCCAGGAAGGGGGTTGGACTGTAAACCTACAGGTTGGTAGATCTCCAGGAAGAGGGTTTGGCTGTAAACCTATAGGACAGTAGATCTCCAGGAAGAAGGTTGGACTGAAAACCTACAGGACAGTAGATCTCAAGGAAGAGGGTTGGACTGAAAACCTACAGGACGGTAAATCTCCGGGAAGAGGGTTGGACTGAAAACCTACAGGACGGTAGATCTCCAGGAAGAGGGTTGGACTGAAAACCTACAGGACAGTAGATCTCCAGGAAGAGGGTTGGACTGAAAACATACAGGACAGTAGATCTCCAGGAAGAGGGTTGGACTAAAAACCTACAGGACAGTAAATCTCCAGGAAGAGGGTTGGACTGATGACCGACAGGACTGTAGATCTCCGGGAAGAGGGTTTGACTGAAAACCTACAGGACAGTAGATTTCCGGGAAGAGGGTTGGACTGAAAACCTACAGGACTGTAGATCTCCGGGAAGAGGGTTGGACTGAAAACCTACAGGACAGTAGATTTCCAGGAAGATGGTTGGAATGAAATCCTACAGGACAGTAGATCTCCAGGAAGAGGGTTGGACTGAAAACCTAGACGACAGTAGATGTCCAGGAAGAGGGTTGGACTGTAAACCTACAGGTTGGTAGATCTACAGGAAGAGTGTTTGGCTGTAAACCTATAGGACAGTAGATCTCCAGGAAGAGGGTTGGACTGAAAACCTACAGGACGGTAGATCTCCAGGAAGAGGGTTGGACTGAAAACCTACAGGACGGTAGATCTCCGGGAAGAGGGTTGGACTGAAAACCTACAGGACGGTAGATCTCCAGGAAGAGGGTTGGACTGAAAACCTACAGGACAGTAGTTCTCCAGGAAGAGGGTTGGAGTGTAAACCTACAGGACAGTAGATCTCCAGGAAGAGGGTTGGACTGAAAACATACAGGACAGTAGATTTCCAGGAAGAGGGTTGGACTGAAAAACTACAGGACAGTAAATCTCCAGGAAGAGGGTTGGACTGAAAACATACAGGACAGTAGATCTCCAGGAAGAGGGTTGGACTGAAAACCTACAGGACAGTAAATCTCCAGGAAGAGGGTTGGACTGATGACCGACAGGACTGTAGATCTCCGGGAAGAGGGTTTGACTGAAAACCTACAGGACAGTAGATTTCCGGGAAGAGGGTTTTACTGAAAACCTACAGGACTGTAGATCTCCGGGAAGAGGGTTGGACTGAAAACCTACAGGACAGTAGATTTCCAGGAAGATGGTTGGAATGAAATCCTACAGGACAGTAGATCTCCAGGAAGAGGGTTGGACTGAAAACCTAGACGACAGTAGATGTCCAGGAAGAGGGTTGGACTGTAAACCTACAGGTTGGTAGATCTACAGGAAGAGTGTTTGGCTGTAAACCTATAGGACAGTAGATCTCCAGGAAGAGGGTTGGACTGAAAACCTACAGGACGGTAGATCTCCAGGAAGAAGGTTGGACTGAAAACCTACAGGACGGTAGATATCCGGGAAGAGGGTTGGACTGAAAACCTACAGGACGGTAGATCTCCAGGAAGAGGGTTGGACTGAAAACCTACAGGACAGTAGTTCTCCAGGAAGAGGGTTGGAGTGTAAACCTACAGGACAGTAGATCTCCAGGAAGAGGGTTGGACTGAAAACATACAGGACAGTAGATTTCCAGGAAGAGGGTTGGACTGAAAAACTACAGGACAGTAAATCTCCAGGAAGAGGGTTGGACTGATAACCGACAGGACTGTAGATCTCCGGGAAGAGGGTTTGACTGAAAACCTACAGGACAGAAGATTTCCGGGAAGAGGGTTGGACTGAAAACCTACAGGACTGTAGATCTCCGGGAAGAGGGTTGGACTGAAAACCTACAGGACAGTAGATCTCCAGGAAGAGGGTTTGACTGAAAACCTACAGGACAGTAGATCTCCTGGAAGAGGGTTGGACTGAAAACCTACAGGTTGGTAGATCTCCAGGAAGAGGGTTGGACTGATAACCGACAGGACTGTAGATCTCCGGGAAGAGGGTTGGACTGAAAACCTACAAGACAGTAGATCTCCAGGAAGAGGGTTGGACTGAAAACCTAGACGACAGTAGATGTCCAGGAAGGGGGTTGGACTGTAAACCTACAGGTTGGTAGATCTCCAGGAAGAGGGTTTGGCTGTAAACCTATAGGACAGTAGATCTCCAGGAAGAAGGTTGGACTGAAAACCTACAGGACAGTAGATCTCAAGGAAGAGGGTTGGACTGAAAACCTACAGGAAGGTAAATCTCCGGGAAGAGGGTTGGACTGAAAACCTACAGGACGGTAGATCTCCAGGAAGAGGGTTGGACTGAAAACGTACAGGACAGTAGATCTCCAGGAAGAGGGTTGGACTGAAAACATACAGGACAGTAGATCTCCAGGAAGAGGGTTGGACTGAAAACCTACAGGACAGTAAATCTCCAGGAAGAGGGTTGGACTGATGACCGACAGGACTGTAGATCTCCGGAAGAGGGTTTGACTGAAAACCTACAGGACAGTAGATTTCCGGGAAGAGGGTTGGACTGAAAACCTACAGGACTGTAGATCTCCGGGAAGAGGGTTGGACTGAAAACCTACAGGACAGTAGATTTCCAGGAAGATGGTTGGAATGAAATCCTACAGGACAGTAGATCTCCAGGAAGAGGGTTGGACTGAAAACCTAGACGACAGTAGATGTCCAGGAAGAGGGTTGGACTGTAAACCTACAGGTTGGTAGATCTACAGGAAGAGTGTTTGGCTGTAAACCTATAGGACAGTAGATCTCCAGGAAGAGGGCTGGACTGAAAACCTACAGGACGGTAGATCTCCAGGAAGAGGGTTGGACTGAAAACCTACAGGACGGTAGATCTCCGGGAAGAGGGTTGGACTGAAAACCTACAGGACGGTAGATCTCCAGGAAGAGGGTTGGACTGAAAACCTACAGGACAGTAGTTCTCCAGGAAGAGGGTTGGAGTGTAAACCTACAGGACAGTAGATCTCCAGGAAGAGGGTTGGACTAAAAACATACAGGACAGTAGATTTCCAGGAAGAGGGTTGGACTGAAAAACTACAGGACAGTAAATCTCCAGGAAGAGGGTTGGACTGATAACCGACAGGACTGTAGATCTCCGGGAAGAGGGTTTGACTGAAAACCTACAGGACAGAAGATTTCCGGGAAGAGGGTTGGACTGAAAACCTACAGGACTGTAGATCTCCGGGAAGAGGGTTGGACTGAAAACCTACAGGACAGTAGATCTCCAGGAAGAGGGTTTGACTGAAAACCTACAGGACAGTAGATCTCCTGGAAGAGGGTTGGACTGAAAACCTACAGGTTGGTAGATCTCCAGGAAGAGGGTTGGACTGATAACCGACAGGACTGTAGATCTCCGGGAAGAGGGTTGGACTGAAAACCTACAGGACAGTAGATCTCCAGGAAGAGGGTTGGACTGAAAACCTACAGGACAGTAGATCTGCAGGAAGAGGGTTGGACTGTAAACCTACATGACTGTAGATCTCCAGGAAGAGGGTTGGACTGAAAACCTACAGGACAGTAGATCTCCAGGAAGAGGGTTGGACTGTAAACCTAGACGACAGTAGATGTCCAGGAAGAGGGTTGGACTGTAAACCTACAGGTTGGTAGATCTACAGGAAGAGGGTTTGGATGTAAACCTACAGGACAGTAGCTATCCGGGAAGAGGGTTGGACTGAAAACCTACAGGACAGTAGATCTCCAGGAAGAGGGTTGGACTGTAAACCTACAGGACGGTAGATCTCCAGGAAGAGGGTTGGACTGAAACCTACAGTACAGTAGATCTCCAGGAAGAGGGTTGGACTGAAAACCTACAGGACAGTAAATCTCCAGGAAGAGGGTTGGACTGATAACCGACAGGACGGTAGATCTCCGGGAAGAGGGTTGGACTGAAAACCTACAGGACAGTAGATCTCCAGGAAGAGGGTTGGACTGAAAACCTACAGGACGGTAGATCTCCAAGAAGAGGGTTGGACTGAAAACCTACAGGACAGTAGATCTCCAGGAAGAGGGTTGGACTGATAACCGACAGGACTGTAGATCTCCGGGAAGAGGGTTTGACTGAAAACCTACAGGACAGTAGATCTCCGGGAAGAGGGTTGGACTGAAAACCTACAGGACAGTCGATCTCCAGGAAGAGGGTTGGACTGTAAACCTACAGGACGGTAGATCTCCAGGAAGAGGGTTGGACTGAAAACCTACAGGACGGTAGATCTCCAGGAAGAGGGTTGGACTGAAAACCTACAGGACAGTAGATCTCCAGGAAGAGGGTTGGACTGTAAACCTACAGGACAGTAGATCTCCAGGAAGAGGGTTGGACTGAAAACCTACAGGACAGTAGATCTCCAGGAAGAGGGTTGGACTGAAAACCTACAGGTCGGTAGATCTCCAGGAAGAGGGTTGGACTGATAACCTACAGGACTGTAGATCTCCGGGAAGAGGGTTGGACTGAAAACCTACAAGACAGTAGATCTCCAGGAAGAGGGTTGGACTGAAAACCTAGACGACAGTAGATGTCCAGGAAGGGGGTTGGACTGTAAACCTACAGGTTGGTAGATCTCCAGGAAGAGGGTTTGGCTGTAAACCTATAGGACAGTAGATCTCCAGGAAGAAGGTTGGACTGAAAACCTACAGGACAGTAGATCTCAAGGAAGAGGGTTGGACTGAAAACCTACAGGACAGTAGATCTCCAGGAAGAGGGTTGGACTGAAAATATACAGGACAGTAGATCTCCAGGAAGAGGGTTGGACTGAAAACCTACAGGACAGTAAATCTCCAGGAAGAGGGTTGGACTGATGACCGACAGGACTGTAGATCTCCGGGAAGAGGGTTTGACTGAAAACCTACAGGACAGTAGATTTCCGGGAAGAGGGTTTTACTGAAAACCTACAGGACTGTAGATCTCCGGGAAGAGGGTTGGACTGAAAACCTACAGGACAGTAGATTTCCAGGAAGATGGTTGGAATGAAATCCTACAGGACAGTAGATCTCCAGGAAGAGGGTTGGACTGAAAACCTAGACGACAGTAGATGTCCAGGAAGAGGGTTGGACTGTAAACCTACAGGTTGGTAGATCTACAGGAAGAGTGTTTGGCTGTAAACCTATAGGACAGTAGATCTCCAGGAAGAGGGTTGGACTGAAAACCTACAGGACGGTAGATCTCCAGGAAGAAGGTTGGACTGAAAACCTACAGGACGGTAGATATCCGGGAAGAGGGTTGGACTGAAAACCTACAGGACGGTAGATCTCCAGGAAGAGGGTTGGACTGAAAACCTACAGGACAGTAGTTCTCCAGGAAGAGGGTTGGAGTGTAAACCTACAGGACAGTAGATCTCCAGGAAGAGGGTTGGACTGAAAACATACAGGACAGTAGATTTCCAGGAAGAGGGTTGGACTGAAAAACTACAGGACAGTAAATCTCCAGGAAGAGGGTTGGACTGATAACCGACAGGACTGTAGATCTCCGGGAAGAGGGTTTGACTGAAAACCTACAGGACAGAAGATTTCCGGGAAGAGGGTTGGACTGAAAACCTACAGGACTGTAGATCTCCGGGAAGAGGGTTGGACTGAAAACCTACAGGACAGTAGATCTCCAGGAAGAGGGTTTGACTGAAAACCTACAGGACAGTAGATCTCCTGGAAGAGGGTTGGACTGAAAACCTACAGGTTGGTAGATCTCCAGGAAGAGGGTTGGACTGATAACCGACAGGACTGTAGATCTCCGGGAAGAGGGTTGGACTGAAAACCTACAAGACAGTAGATCTCCAGGAAGAGGGTTGGACTGAAAACCTAGACGACAGTAGATGTCCAGGAAGGGGGTTGGACTGTAAACCTACAGGTTGGTAGATCTCCAGGAAGAGGGTTTGGCTGTAAACCTATAGGACAGTAGATCTCCAGGAAGAAGGTTGGACTGAAAACCTACAGGACAGTAGATCTCAAGGAAGAGGGTTGGACTGAAAACCTACAGGACGGTAAATCTCCGGGAAGAGGGTTGGACTGAAAACCTACAGGACGGTAGATCTCCAGGAAGAGGGTTGGACTGAAAACCTACAGGACAGTAGATCTCCAGGAAGAGGGTTGGACTGAAAACATACAGGACAGTAGATCTCCAGGAAGAGGGTTGGACTGAAAACCTACAGGACAGTAAATCTCCAGGAAGAGGGTTGGACTGATGACCGACAGGACTGTAGATCTCCGGGAAGAGGGTTTGACTGAAAACCTACAGGACAGTAGATTTCCGGGAAGAGGGTTGGACTGAAAACCTACAGGACTGTAGATCTCCGGGAAGAGGGTTGGACTGAAAACCTACAGGACAGTAGATTTCCAGGAAGATGGTTGGAATGAAATCCTACAGGACAGTAGATCTCCAGGAAGAGGGTTGGACTGAAAACCTAGACGACAGTAGATGTCCAGGAAGAGGGTTGGACTGTAAACCTACAGGTTGGTAGATCTACAGGAAGAGTGTTTGGCTGTAAACCTATAGGACAGTAGATCTCCAGGAAGAGGGTTGGACTGAAAACCTACAGGACGGTAGATCTCCAGGAAGAGGGTTGGACTGAAAACCTACAGGACGGTAGATCTCCGGGAAGAGGGTTGGACTGAAAACCTACAGGACGGTAGATCTCCAGGAAGAGGGTTGGACTGAAAACCTACAGGACAGTAGTTCTCCAGGAAGAGGGTTGGAGTGTAAACCTACAGGACAGTAGATCTCCAGGAAGAGGGTTGGACTGAAAACATACAGGACAGTAGATTTCCAGGAAGAGGGTTGGACTGAAAAACTACAGGACAGTAAATCTCCAGGAAGAGGGTTGGACTGATAACCGACAGGACTGTAGATCTCCGGGAAGAGGGTTTGACTGAAAACCTACAGGACAGAAGATTTCCGGGAAGAGGGTTGGACTGAAAACCTACAGGACTGTAGATCTCCGGGAAGAGGGTTGGACTGAAAACCTACAGGACAGTAGATCTCCAGGAAGAGGGTTTGACTGAAAACCTACAGGACAGTAGATCTCCTGGAAGAGGGTTGGACTGAAAACCTACAGGTTGGTAGATCTCCAGGAAGAGGGTTGGACTGATAACCGACAGGACTGTAGATCTCCGGGAAGAGGGTTGAACTGAAAACCTACAGGACAGTAGATCTCCAGGAAGAGGGTTGGACTGAAAACCTAGACGACAGTAGATGTCCAGGAAGGGGGTTGGACTGTAAACCTACAGGTTGGTAGATCTACAGGAAGAGGGTTTGGCTGTAAACCTACAGGACAGTAGATCTCCAGGAAGAGGGTTGGACTGAAAAACTACAGGACGGTAGATCTCAAGGAAGAGGGTTGGACTGAAAACCTACAGGACGGTAGATCTCCAGGAAGAGGGTTGGACTGATAACCGACAGGACTGTAGATCTCCGGGAAGAGGGTTGAACTGAAAACCTACAGGACAGTAGATCTCCAGGAAGAGGGTTGGACTGAAAACCTAGACGACAGTAGATGTCCAGGAAGGGGGTTGGACTGTAAACCTACAGGTTGGTAGATCTACAGGAAGAGGGTTTGGCTGTAAACCTACCGGACAGTAGATCTCCAGGAAGAGGGTTGGACTGAAAACCTACAGGACGGTAGATCTCAAGGAAGAGGGTTGGACTGAAAACCTACAGGACGGTAGATCTCCGGGAAGAGGGTTGGACTGAAAACCTACAGGACAGTAGATCTCCAGGAAGAGGGTTGGACTGTAAACCTACAGGACGGTAGATCTCCAGGAAGAGGGTTGGAATGAAAACCTACAGGACAGTAGATCTCCAGGAAGAGGGTTGGACTGAAAACCTACAGGACAGTAAATCTCTAGGAAGAGGGTTGGACTGATAACCGACAGGTTGGTAGATCTCCAGGAAGAGGGTTGGACTGAAAACCTACAGGACAGTAGATGTCCAGGAAGAGGGTTGGACTGTAAACCTACAGGACAGTAGATCTCCAGGAAGAGGGTTGGACTGAAAACCTACAGGACAGTAAATCTCCAGGAAGAGGGTTGGACTGATAACCGACAGGTTGGTAGAACTCCAGGAAGAGGGTTGGACTGAAAACCTACAGGACAGTAGATGTCCAGGAAGAGGGTTCGACTGTAAACCTACAGGACAGTTGATCTCCAGGAAGAGGGTTGGACTGAAAACCTACAGGACAGTAGATCTCCAGGAAGAGGGTTGGACTGTAAACCTACAGGACAGTAGATCTCCAGGAAGAGGGTTTGGCTGAAAACTTTGGACAGCCCTGCTCTGTCTGTTTTAAAGTCCTGTCATGTGTCTGGTTTTGAAGTAAAGGTATACAACAGAACTGTGGAACTCCTTACATCCCACATGGTACCCTACATACAGTCCAACCCTCTTCCTGCACTACATTTGACCAGGGCTCTGGTAGGAAATAGGGTGCCATTCGGGATAGATTATTTTTTAATCTACCGAAGACGGATCATCTGTCATCAAGATCATTACGTGCTCGCTACATTCACCCTCTCAGTTCTAATCAACTCTCTCCCCCTGCTCTCTCTCTCTCTCTCTCTCTCTCTCTCTCTCTCTCTCTCTCTCTCTCTCTACTCCTCCCTCTCTCTCCCCCTCCCCATCTCTCTCTCTCTCTCTCTCTCTCTCTGCCCCTCCCTCCCTCCCTCCTCTCTCTCTCTCTCTCTCTCTCTCTCTCTCTACCCCCCCTCTCTCTCTCTCTCTCTCTCTCTCTCTCTCTACCCCTGCCCCTCTCCCTCTCTCTCTCCCCCCCCCCTCTCTCTCTCTCTCTCTCTCTACCCCCCCCCTCTCTCTCTCTCTCTCTCTCTCTCTCTCTCTCTCTCTCTCTCTCTACCCCTGCCCCTCTCCCTCTCTCTCTCCCCCCCCCCCCCTCTCTCTCTCTCTCTACCCATCCCTGCCTCTCTCTCTCTCCCCCCCCCTCTCTCTCTCTCCCCCCTTCTCTCTCTCTCTCTACCCATCCCTGCCTCTCTCTCTCTCTCCCCCCTTTCTCTCTCTCCCTCCCCCTCTGTCTCTTCCCCGTCTCCCCTTTTTCTGCCTCTCTCTCTCCCCCTGAGCAGCAGATGGTTTACTTTATGCGTTAATAATTTGTGGGTTTACAATTGAAGCAGCATTCCGAGATCGTAAAACATGAACCATTTCCTCCATCGTAGAGAGGGAAGGCTCTCTGGCCTCTTAGAGCATAAATCAGACATGATCATTGGCTCAGAAACCACGGACGGAGGAAGACGAGCAAAATGGTTTCTTCTCTCCTGGTTTTAAGCACATCGTCCAGGCCCAAATGGCACCATATTCCCCATAGTGCACTACTTTTTAACAGATCCCTAAGTAGGGAATATGGTTCTGTAGGGCTGTGGTCTAAAGTAGTGCACTATATGTAGGGAATAGGGTTCCACAGGGCTCTGGTCTAAAGTAGTGCACTATGTAGGGAATAGGGTTCTATAGGGCTCTGGTCTAAAGTAGTGCACTATATAGGGAATAGGGTTCTATATGGTTCTGGTCTAAAGTAGTGCACTATATAGGGAATAGGGTTCCATAGGGCTCTGGTCTAAAGTAGTGTACTATATAGGGAATAGTGTGGAATTTGGGAAGCAGACAGTGTCTCTGGTTGAGATTCCAATCATTCAGACGGTAAAGGAGGGTGATAGATCCCCTGCTCAGGGCGGATTGGGGTCAGGACAGGTCAGTTACTGAAGAACCGTAACGGCTCTATATATATTTTTTTTTGCCTGTTTCCTAAACGGCCTTCGTCTACTTCCATCCCGGTAGTGTCTGGTTCTGAGGTTTCTCAAAGAGAGGAGGATTGTTTAACAGAGAACCACAGAGTAGTAGATTACTTTAAAAATATATATATTTTATTCTTAATTTCTTGACTATTAGAACATAGAAAATAGCTGTTTTCACATAGTATGTAGACACTGGTAGTGGAGATGATGAACACGAAGATAACAAGTGGAAGTGCGGTGTCCCTTTTAAAGAAATAGAACGAAGGTGATTGGCAGGGATGTTACATATGTCTGTCTGAATGCAGGCCATTGACTATGCTCATTGGTCTGCAGTTGTTTTGGAGAATTACATTTTCATAAAATTAAGGTGGAATGGAGACGCCAGACTGTTCTTCAGTATGGTCCTGTGTAAAAAGAGTTGCTAGCCTCCTTAATTAATAAACAGACGCCATAACATATAATGATGATAATCTGCCATACTGACAGATACAAATACTTGAATCAGTTTGTTATTTTATTGAACAAACACTGAAAGTCGTAACTCAGGGGTGTCACTAGTGATGAATAGGCTGGTGGTGATGGAAATCTTTTGCTTCAATGTCCTGAGCTACACCCAGTTACATTTGGGTACGTCTTTATAGGCAATACAAACTAACAGAGTAAATGCACTCCATCAGCCTCTGTCTAACTCATATGGACAGACCAATCTAACTCATACCAATCTATCTCATACCAATCTAACTCATACCAATCTAACTCATACCAATCTAACTCATACCAATCTAACTCATATGGACAGACCAATCTAACTCACATGGACAGACCAATCTAACTCATACCAATCTAACTCATATGGTCAGACCAATCTAACTCATATGGACAGAACAATCTAACTCATACCATTATAACTCATACCAATCTAACTCATACCAATCTAACTCATACCAATCTAACTCATACCAATCTAACTCATATGGACAGACCAATCTAACTCATATGGACAGACCAATCTAACTCATACCAATCTAACTCATATGGACAGAACAATCTAACTCATACCATTCTAACTCATACCAATCTAACTCATACCAATCTAACTCATACCAATCTAACTCATATGGACAGACCAATCTAACTCATATGGACAGACCAATCTAACTCATATGGACAGACCAATCTAACTCATACCATTCTAACTCATACCAATCTAACTCATATGAACAGACCAACCCAACTCATACCAATCTAACTCATATGGACAGACCAATCTAACTCATACCAATCTAACTCATACCAATCTAACTCATACCAATCTAACTCATACCAATCTAACTCATACCAATCTAACTCATAGGGACAGACCAATCTAACTCATATGGACAGACCAATCTAACACATACCAATCTAACTCATATGGACAGAACAATCAAACTCATACCATTCTAACTCATACCAATCTAACTCATACCAATCTAACTCATACCAATCTAACTCATATGGACAGACCAATCTAACTCATATGGACAGACCAATCTAACTCATATGGACAGACCAATCTAACTCATACCAATCTAACTCATAAAAATCTAACTCATATGGACAGACCAATCTAACTCATACCAATCTAACTCATACGGACAGATCAATCTAACTCATACCAATCTAACTAATATGGACAGACAAATCTAACTCATATGGACAGACCAATCTAACTCATACCATTCTAACTCATACCAATCTAACTCATACCAATCTAACTCATACCAATCTAACTCATATTGACAGACCAATCTAACTCATACCAATCTAACTCATATGGACAGACCAACCTAACTCATACCAATCTAACTCATACCAATCTAACTCATACCAATCTAACTCATACCATTCTAACTCATATGGACAGACCAATCTAACTCATACCAATCTAACTCATACCAATCTAACTCATATGGACAGACCAATCTAACTCATACCAATCTAACTCATACCAATCTAACTCATACCAATCTAACTCATATGGACAGACCAATCTAACTCATATGGACAGACCAATCTAACTCATATGGACAGACCAATCTAACTCATACCAATCTAACTCATATGGACAGACCAATCTAACTCATGTGGATAGACCAATCTAACTTGTACCAATCTAACTCATACCAATCTAACTCATACCAATCTAACTCATATGGACAGACCAATCTAACTCATATGGACAGACCATTCTAACTCATATGGACAGACCAATCTAACTCATACCAATCTAACTCATACCAATCTAACTCATACCAATCTAACTCATACCAATCTAACTCATACGGACAGACCAATCTAACTCATACCAATCTAACTCATACGGACAGATCAATCTAACTCATACCAATCTAACTAATATGGACAGACCAATCTAACTCATATGGACAGACCAATCTAACTCATACCATTCTAACTCATACCAATCTAACTCATACCAATCTAACTCATACCAATCTAACTCATATGGACAGACCAATCTAACTCATACCAATCTAACTCATATGGACAGACCAACCTAACTCATACCAATCTAACTCATACCAATCTAACTCATACCAATCTAACTCATACCATTCTAACTCATATGGACAGACCAATCTAACTCATACCAATCTAACTCATACCAATCTAACTCATATGGACAGACCAATCTAACTCATACCAATCTAACTCATACCAATCTAACTCATACCAATCTAACTCATATGGACAGACCAATCTAACTCATACCAATCTAACTCATACGGACAGATCAATCTAACTCATACCAATCTAACTAATATGGACAGACCAATCTAACTCATATGGACAGACCAATCTAACTCATACCAATCTAACTCATACCAATCTAACTCATATGGACAGACCAATCTAACTCATACCAATCTAACTCATATGGACAGACCAACCTAACTCATACCAATCTAACTCATACCAATCTAACTCATACCATTCTAACTCATATGGACAGACCAATCTAACTCATACCAATCTAACTCATATGGACAGACCAATCTAACTCATACCAATTTAACTCATACCAATCTAACTCATACCAATCTAACTCATATGGACAGACCAATCTAACTCATATGGACAGACCAATCTAACTCATATGGACAGACCAATCTAACTCATACCAATCTAACTCATATGGACAGACCAATCTAACTCATGTGGATAGACCAATCTAACTTGTACCAATCTAACTCATACCAATCTAACTCATACCAATCTAACTCATATGGACAGACCAATCTAACTCATATGGACAGACCATTCTAACTCATATGGACAGACCAATCTAACTCATACCAATCTAACTCATACCAATCTAACTCATATCAATCTAACTCATACGGACAGACCAATCTAACTCATACCAATCTAACTCATGCGGACAGACCAATCTAACTCATACCAATCTAACTCATACCAATCTAACTCATATGGACAGACCAATCTAACTCATACCAATCTAACTCATACCAATCTAACTCATACCAATCTAACTCATATGGACAGACCAATCTAACTCATACCAATCTAACTCATACGGACAGATCAATCTAACTCATACCAATCTAACTAATATGGACAGACCAATCTAACTCATATGGACAGACCAATCTAACTCATACCAATCTAACTCATACCAATCTAACTCATATGGACAGACCAATCTAACTCATACCAATCTAACTCATATGGACAGACCAACCTAACTCATACCAATCTAACTCATACCAATCTAACTCATACCATTCTAACTCATATGGACAGACCAATCTAACTCATACCAATCTAACTCATATGGACAGACCAATCTAACTCATACCAATTTAACTCATACCAATCTAACTCATACCAATCTAACTCATATGGACAGACCAATCTAACTCATATGGACAGACCAATCTAACTCATATGGACAGACCAATCTAACTCATACCAATCTAACTCATATGGACAGACCAATCTAACTCATGTGGATAGACCAATCTAACTTGTACCAATCTAACTCATACCAATCTAACTCATACCAATCTAACTCATATGGACAGACCAATCTAACTCATATGGACAGACCATTCTAACTCATATGGACAGACCAATCTAACTCATACCAATCTAACTCATACCAATCTAACTCATATCAATCTAACTCATACGGACAGACCAATCTAACTCATACCAATCTAACTCATGCGGACAGACCAATCTAACTCATACCAATCTAACTCATACCAATCTAACTCATATGGACAGACCAATCTAACTCATACCAATCTAACTCATACCAATCTAACTCATACCAATCTAACTCATATGGACAGACCAATCTAACTCATACCAATCTAACTCATACGGACAGATCAATCTAACTCATACCAATCTAACTAATATGGACAGACCAATCTAACTCATATGGACAGACCAATCTAACTCATACCAATCTAACTCATACCAATCTAACTCATATGGACAGACCAATCTAACTCATACCAATCTAACTCATATGGACAGACCAACCTAACTCATACCAATCTAACTCATACCAATCTAACTCATACCATTCTAACTCATATGGACAGACCAATCTAACTCATACCAATCTAACTCATATGGACAGACCAATCTAACTCATACCAATTTAACTCATACCAATCTAACTCATACCAATCTAACTCATATGGACAGACCAATCTAACTCATATGGACAGACCAATCTAACTCATATGGACAGACCAATCTAACTCATACCAATCTAACTCATATGGACAGACCAATCTAACTCATGTGGATAGACCAATCTAACTTGTACCAATCTAACTCATACCAATCTAACTCATACCAATCTAACTCATATGGACAGACCAATCTAACTCATATGGACAGACCATTCTAACTCATATGGACAGACCAATCTAACTCATACCAATCTAACTCATACCAATCTAACTCATATCAATCTAACTCATACGGACAGACCAATCTAACTCATACCAATATAACTCACACGGACAGACCAATCTAACTCATATGGACAGACCAATCTAACTCATATGGACAGACCAATCTAACTCATACCAATCTAACTCATACGGACAGACCAATCTAACTCATACCATTCTAACTCACATGGACAGACCAATCTAACTCATATGGACAGACCAATCTAACTCATACCAATCTAACTCATACCAATCTAACTCATACCAATCTAACTCATACCAATCTAACTCATATGGACAGACTCACATGGTGAAGTACAGAGGTTTGATATGGTGAAGGAGAGGTTTGATATGGTGAAGGAGGGAGGTTTGACATGGTGAAGGAGAGAGGTTTGATATGGTGAAGTACAGAGGTTTGATATGGTGAAGTACAGAGGTTTGATATGGTGAAGGACAGAGGTTTGATATGGTGAAGGACAGAGGTTTGATATGGTGAAGGGGAGAGGTTTGACATGGTGAAGGACAGAAGTTTGACATGGTGAAGGACAGAGGTTTGATATGGTGAAGGAGAGTGGTTTGATATGGTGAAGTACAGAGGTTTGAAATGGTGAAGGAGAGAGGTTTGATATGGTGAAGTACGGAGGTTTGATATGGTGAAATACAGAGGTTTGATATGGTGAAGAGGAGAGGTTTGATATGGTGAAGGACAGAGGTTTGATATGGTGAAGGACAGAGGTGTGATATGGTGAAGGACAGAGGTTTGATATGGTGAAGTACAGAGGTTTGATATGGTGAAGGGGAGAGGTTTGATATGGTGAAGGGGAGAGGTTTCATATGGTGAAGGAGGGAGGTTTGACATGGTGAAGGAGAGAGGTTTGACATGGTGAAGGAGAGAGGTTTGACATGGTGAAGGAGAGAGGTTTGATATGGTGAAGAAGAGAGGTTTGATATGGTGAAGGGGAGAGGTTTGATATGGTGAAGGGGAGAGGTTTG